>NC_090765.1:16393052-16515552 GCF_036898095.1 Palaemon carinicauda | reverse complement strand
AATATGCCAGACTATTCAGTGTGTATGTAGGCAAAGGGAAAATGAACCGTAACCAGAGAGGAGGATCCAATGTAGTACTGTCTGGCCAGTCAAAAGACCCCATAACTCTCTAGCGGTAGTATGAACATTACAGTAAATTACGATATATAAAAAAGTTCTTCCTGCCAATTTCTTGTTTTTATCATTAAAAACCATTTTCCCTGCAGCGTGATAAAACTCATGATATGAAAATAAAATATCCAAAAAAATTTGGGGCCGAATTCTTACACTCAAGGTGGGTTCTGTACCTTGAATATATATTTTTTTTTGTGTGCGTAGAATGAAGGAGTCTACAGTTTGAGATTCTTTAATGTGTTTATCGACAAAGTAAACAATGGCAGTGTCCTCGTTTTTGCCACGTGGCTGGAGCAATGTTAGTTAAGTCCAAGGCTGTAAGTAAATCTAGTCTTTCGGGGAAGGAAACTCCGTCCAGAGATTTCAAGTCCTTGATTTGAAGCTTAATGAGAAGGACACTAAGGAATGACAGTCATCTGTTTATCTGTGAATTGAGAAAGTATTTAACTCTCTCTCTCTCTCTCTCTCTCTCTCTCTCTCTCTCTCTCTCTCTCTCTCTCTCTCTCAAGACCATTAGTGCAAATCTCTCCCCAGAAATCTCAGACCCTTGAACACTTGTTTAAAAGTATCTATTCTCCTTTGAGCGACTTCTCGATTTTGTACGACGGAAAGTACGGTAAGCTTAATGTTTCCAAAGGGGAGATGAAAACTATAAACATATATGATTGTCATAAGTTTATTTATCGTTACTATATTTTTCAAGAAAATGTGGTATGAACAAAGATATATTTTTAGAATGCAGAGAACATTTATTTTGTACTCATCTAAAATGGCGGAATTACGTGTTCTATATTTTTCGTATGGTTTTAATTTATGTTAAAATATATTTCAAAACTAGAGTTCTTTAGTTTTAAAGTATAGAATTGTCATAGTGATTTTGATTCAGTAAAACTAGATTTGATAACTGCAAATAACTATAAAGGAATTATGTAACATTTGTTTGTATTTAGAAGGCATGAATCACTTACCGCTAAACCAACAATACATCAACAAAGTTTAATCCAAGTAAATGACTCAAGCTAACACGTTTCCAATAATAAAAAATAAAGATAAAGAATATGTTCAAAATGTCGGGTAAAAATATATGAGTTAATGGTTGATTTCTGAAGAGTTATTGTCAGTGTTGACTTCGTCATGATAAAGTGAGCTTTGTTCATCTATTTTCACTTTGCACAATTATTTGTCTCACTTCCAGTCAATTACTGGAGGTTACTTGTATGACTGGTTTGGTAAACGATTTTGAAATGTTTGCAGATTCAGGGTAATCCTGATCATCGTGCTACAATGGCCCCCGGAATAGATGAATTGCGAGAAATTAATTCTATTGCATGGAAAAGCTGCAATATTTGCAATATCTATTTTCCTTCTCTACGGGGAGCTGCTGAATTCACCGGGAAAACAGAAATAGAAGTGAAAAATAAAAGTTTTCTCAAACTGTTCGAAAAACGTTTTTTGTTTGAATTATTATTCGTATAACATTTGTAAGCTTTATCAGATGAGGCTTTTAATCGTTGTCGACAAATTTGGAATAAAAGTCATCTGTTTGAAATACTTATATCTTCTTACTCATGTTCAGTAATTAGTGAGAATAAAGCGATTATGGAAAAGTTACTGAATACAGACTTTTGAAAATGATCTCATGATTGATTTGAAAACAAAAACATAAAAGTTTGAAACAGAGCTCAAGTATCTGTTTTATTTTAGGTTGGGAGTAATAGTGAGTTAGTAAACCTTTATCTAGGAACAGTAATGTGTTATGATTTGATTTCCACATAGTTTTTGTGCTTGGAAACATTAAAAAATAAATTGTGTATCTATGATGAAGAAAATCTGCCAAGTTAAGAGAAGAAACGAAAATATTGAGATTTCACAGAAAACTTAAGGTTACCAAGGATCGTCTGTTTAGTTCTGCATATTAAGAGATCTGTTAATGAGGCTGGATTCAGTAATTATGACAGGTAGGATATTAAGGATTGCCATGTTTGGAATATCAAAAGTAGATTTTGATTTTATAAGAATGTACGGTGCAAATTTTTTTCATCTTTTTTTTTTAATTTGCTATTAAGCTTAGTAGCTGTTTTATTGACTGACAGATATTAGCAGCCTCGATAGCTTATGGAAACTGTCTAAGATTATCGTTTGAAGATGATCACATGACAGTAAGTATGATTTATTATTATTATTATTTTTTAAATTTTTATCCGAGGACTGGGGGGAGAATATCTAGTTAATAGATACATCAAAGGTTTGGAGGAGAGGCCGGTGTTCAAATCCGTTTAATTAAGAGCAAATGCCAAGAGGTGTGAATTGACCTTAATCTGTTATGTGCATTTCGTAAATGGCAGGGTGCAGTAAGTAGGCTTGTTCGTACATGTGTCTGTTGCGAAACAAATGAGAAATTATGCGCCAATGAGCAAGATCAGGTCGAGAAAAGGTCAGACACTTTAAACTTTGTAATAGTTGAGGAAGAGAAAACCCAATTAGATGGAATTGATGTAAGTTGAAATATTTTTTTTGTGTGTATTCATTTCTCTATGAACTGCATTATCAAAAGTACATAGATTGGCATTCAGGCCCAGTAAACGTCATTTGATTTTACATAAAATCTTATTGTATTTTATTAATATTATTTTTCTGAACATTATAAGTTACTTTGTTAAGACTTTATTCATTTATCTTGTGTATTTCAGAAACCATTTCATTAATGACAGTTGAATTAATTCAAAGATGATTACACAAAATTAATACTGAACTTGATCAGAGATATTTTTTGTATTTCAATTTCTGTGTTTTCTTCACACATATTGGCTGACGATAGCGGGCTGTTCATGAATGTTAATCAACAATTTTTGCAACTCTGTTGTTAGTATTTGGTTTGTGATTAAAAAAAATACTCCCCGTCTCTTATTTAATCTCTAAACATAGTTAAATCAATCTTTTTGGGTACCACAGGCAGATTATTAGTAAATGTTTGTTGTGGTTAGGAATGAGGTCTTACAGCCTTACAGAATTCCATTCATCTCTTGAACATTTATGGCTTAATTCCATCGTAGCAGTTGAACAAGAAAAAAAAAGAAATGTTATTTTACCTGCCGAGCAATGTTTTAATATTAACTTTGCATGTCTGATAGAAGTTTATTTTGAATGTCGTTGTACTATATCGTTTTGACCTGGAAAGGAATTTAGTGAGGGACATATAGTGATGAAATGAGAGAGAGAGAGAGAGAGAGAGAGAGAGAGAGAGAGAGAGAGAGAGAGAGAGAGAGAGAGAGAGAGTCTGTATTTCAAATTTCGTGTTAGTGCTTGACTAGGTTTATTGCATTGTTGATGGAAGAAAAACAGGCAAGAGATACATAACATGTAACATGATGCAGATGTATGAATTTGAATATTTAAAATTTAGAATTTGTATGTAACAATATTTTTACATAATTAACTTTGCTTGAAATTGAGACCAATTGTTATTAGTAAAAAAAAAGCCATTACTCTTAAAGTGCGCTTACTCTCATGTTCCCAATATGATGAGACTTCGAGATGTTTACTTTGATTATTATGTAAAGCACCTCATGAAAATGGAACATTTGATCGCTAATTTTCAATTAAAATCTCCCTTCCCCCGAGTGCTGGTGGCCGAAAAAGTAGACGATTTTGAAGAGTCTGGATATTGAAGCTGGCGTTGTAATTAATCCTTTTTGCTGTCGCTACGCCAGTTTTTGCCAGGCATTACTTTGTGGTGGGCGATATTTTCTTCGCTCTTCAGCTGAGATCTTTAATTTATTCTTAATAATTTCGGTAATTAAAGAGATTTTATTTTTGTTCCTATTTAACCAACCAAAACAAAATTCAAACTTTCTGTAATGGAAATTCTGTTAAGGTTTCAAAAACAAAACGTTTGCAAAGGAATGTGTATGATTAACGTCCTGCCTGACGATAATCCGGTATTGTTCATTATATGAGGGAATAGTAATAAAATACTAACCAGAGATAGTCTGTTTAATGTAATATCCTTTAATATATATTTAATTTTAAGTTTTTTATATAGTTACTTGTTTTGTTGGTTTTAAGTTGTTAAGTATATTGTAATTGTTTTTGTCTGTAATTTAGTGAAATAGTAAAAAGGTGAAATGTGGTTTTCTTCGAGTTTAACATTTTCTTGAATTTTTGTGTTATTTCTCTTATGTAGAAAACAGCAGCAATTGTTATATTGTTATTAGATTACGTTGATTATTTTAATGGATGGTTATTGAGGATTTTTTTTAACACTTCTTAGGTTTTATATATATAATTAGTTTTTTAATAGATTTGACTCTGATAGAGTAGAATGTAACGAAGTGTAGCATTCAAATTTGAAATGTAGTTAAAAACGTAATATTGGTAAAAAATGTTTTTTTAACAATAACTCTAGGTGACAATGATCTATTTGTCTGTAACTGAAAGGCGAGTTGAATGCAACTGACTATTTTCACAGACAACAAGGTTATATACGAGTTTCAGAGCAAGGTGGTCACAAAAATTCAAACAAAATAATTCCTGAAAAGATAGGCTTAAACAGGTTCTTTTAACAGTGAGGTGTATAAAAGAAAATATTGTTACGATGTACGAGCATGTGTGAAACACGTGCGGTACATGGCTTCTCCCCTAAAATAGACATACATGTGAAATGGGCCGCCCTGATTTTGAGAGGCGTACAGTAGCCAGACCATCTTGGAGGAGATAAACAGATTCTAAGCCATCAATGGAGACCCAATCTTATTTGCCACGAATGTTGATTAGTAAAGCCTTCTGATTGTGATGAATATGAGGAAAGGGCCTATGGTAGGGGATGTTAACTGTGGCTTGCTAGTGTCATTGCACAGGAAAATGTGTTGCAAAGTGTAAATCTGTCGGTGTGTATTACTTAGTTGTGGCTTGCAAGTCTGGCGGCATGGAGAAAATTTTTCCACAACGGAAAATAGACACAGGAGATTGTCAGAGGAGGTTGCAGACGAAAAAAAATTGGCATGGACAACCAACAGGTCACTATACATCATTTCAGCTGCCAAGAGATCCAGGGTGACTTCAGCAGTGTATCTTAGTCCCAGGAGGACCCAGGGAAGCTACGTAAACTAGTTTGAGTCCTTGCAGCGAGACATTAAAGCTGCTTTCAAGGTGCAATGAAAACGTTCAACCATTCCATTGGCAGTAGCGTTGTAGGCAGTTATCTGATGTAGGGTAACTCCCAGGAGATTAGCTAATGATGTCCACAATTGAGAGGGTAAAGTGGTACCCCTGTCAGAAATAATATGCTCAGGGAAACAAAATTTGCTATCCACCCTGAGAGTAAGGCAGATGTACATGAGTCATATGTTGCAATTTCTATGGGAGTGGCTTCAGGCTAATGAGTTGAGCGGTCGATGATGTTAAACAGGTAACGATGTCCTTGTGATATGGATAGGAGATCTACTACATCAACATGAATGCACTCAAAATAAAGCTGAGGTTGAGGAAAGGTTGCTCACTACTGAATCTGTGTCAATGAAATTTGGCATGAAGTACAGTTACGAACCCAATCCTTAGCATCTTTAGTAATGCCTTGCCAAATGAACTTCGTCTTTAGTAGCTGTGCAGTAGATGGGCAGGGGAATGTGAGAGGCCATGAATGAAGTCAAACACCTGTCGGTGCATGGGAACATGTATCCATGGTCGTGGTCTACAGGTATTGATGTCACAAGAGAAGGATGGTGTTAAAGTCGTCTAGGGCGACATCTTCCCAACAGAGGGATGTGCTTGATGTCCTACATGCTTGGTACTCTGGATCTTTTCGTTTGGCTTCTGCCAAGGTGTTGTAATCTAATCCCAGGTGAAAGGTCACCAATGTGTTTATAGACAAGGCATCGGAAACGGGGTTAATTTTCCCAGGTACATGTGGAAGGGTACAATTGTATTTAGCCACGGTGGAGAGATGTGGACCAGGCGTTGGAATGGTAAGTAAATGCATGTACCAGAGGCATGTGGTTTGTGTGAGTGACGGAGGGCGAACATTCTAAGAAGTGGCGGAAATGATGAACAGCCAAATGCACCACCAGTAATTTGTGGTCAAAGGTAGAGTAGCCGGATTTTGCCTTGGACAGTTTTCTACTGAAGAAGGCCAATGGGTTGGGCGAGCAGTTGACCACCTGCTAGAATACTGCAATGATAGCGACATCGCTGGCATGGGTGGAGAAGGAGAGGCGCATGTGACATGGGAAAAGTGAGAGCAGCTGCAATTGATAGGGCATTCATTGCTTTGCAGATAACCGCTCCTTGAAAGGGACCCCACTTCAGTTCTTTTGGCTTGCCCTTGAGGAAGGCGTAAAGGGTGGCCAAGAGTGGCGGCGAGTGCTGGCAGGAAATGGTGATAATAGTTGATCATGCACAAGAATTCTTGCAGTGCTTTGACTGTTGAGGGCCTGAGGAAGTTCTGAACAGCTGCCACCTTCTCAGGGAGGGGATGGACTCCTTCAGGAAAGATGCGGTGCCTGAAGTACGATATTTATTTGGCACCGAAGGTACACATGTCGTACCCGACTACAAGGTCTTTCTGTTTTAGGCCATTGAGCATGATGTGTAGGTGATGGTAGTGCTCTTCTCTGGAGGAAGAGAAGACAAGTATGTAGTGTACATAATGTGACGATGCCGAGAGAGGGTTGTGAACTCAAAGGCAGGATGCAATCAACTGAGTTGTTTATTAAGGAACGCTCTCCTTTATATACAAAACCTCAAGGCAACAGGATATAACCTGTTCGAGAGACAGACAATGTTACAGAGCAAAACCGGGGACATGATCATTCAGGTTCTTTTTAGTGCCAGGGAAGAGCGCAGATACAAGCATAATATATACAAAATAATTATGTACAATTGTGTGACACACGGTTGGTACAATAATTTACATAGAAAGGAAGGTCCCATAAGATGCCATCCATGAGGCATGGAAAAGTGGCCCCAGCATTACGAAGGTCAAAATATGAGTAATGGAAGGTGTATGTACCAAAGAGGGTGGTGATGACAGTCGTGGGGATGTCTTCTAGGTTCATGGGTGCCTGATAATACCCCTTCAGGAAGTTAAGTGTGGAGAACACCTTCGCTTTGTGCAAGTAGGAGGTCATGTCCGGAATATTTGTTAAAGTATAGGGACTCGGTTCTGTCTGCATGTTCAAGTTACTGTACTCCCCATACCGGGGCAGAGGGACATCTTTCTTCAGGCGATTTATAAGGGTGACAATTATGGGCTTGAGGTCTTGTGGCAAAAGCCTATTTCTTCCTTTTCGGCGAATTTTTATTTTGCGGCTGCCAAAAGATCAGGTGCCAGACTCCAGAATCTGGCGAACACTGTTAGGCCCCGTTGTCTTGATGTGGTGATAAATACTGTGTTTGGTTGAACTGTGAGTGTTTAGTGAAGTTTTGGACAGAAAGCTTCCTAGTAATACATAGGAGGTGAGTGTAGTCATCCATGGTTGCACTGATGTTGAGAGCGAGGTCGGAGGGGCAGGTTGAAGAGGTGTAGATGAGTAAGAGTCTGCGTTGACTAACTATCGGTGAGTGACTTCAACCTGGAAGTGGAAATGTGAGAGGAAATTCGCACTGAGGATTCCCAATACGATGCCAGCAACGAGAAACTTCCAAATATATTTGGTGCTTCCAAACAATAATCTGAGGGTTTCGTAACCATGGATCAGTATCATAGATCCATTGGCAGCTGCCCTGAGTGATATCTTCTTCTCTGAAACTCTTGTATATAAGGTCGCTGTCTTTTGAAATAAAGTTGGTTGCATTCACCTCGCCTCTCAGTTACAACCTCACTGCTCACTGTCACATTAGTGACCCAGGAGTAACAGGAGGACACTGCCACCGACAACTGTTCGCACATATCTTTGCAGCAGCCCCGAATTTAGAGCAGTACTAGCATAACTGCTCCTGATGGGCATCAGAAACTGGGTGTAGAGGTCGTTGTTTGGGGCGTGAGTGAGTGTTGGGGGGAAGTTGTTGCTGCTCAGGCTTGTCACAGCTAGGCGCCTGTATCCTACTGCATTCACGTCAGCTTCGGTTGATGTTGAATAGTTGACCTCTTGGTCAAGAGTTGCGGTGTTCATTGAGGTCTTGAAGGTGGTGTGGTGGCTGTCCATAATGGCAAAGAATTTGGTCATCAGGTCCTTCATGAGCAAAATATTAATATCTGGTATGACATCGCTTGCATGTTCAGGTAGGCGTTGTGCCCAAAGGGCACTAAGTAGATTCACCTCACAATGAGAGCCGTCTGTGGCAGTGTACAGGCAAGCGACATTGGTCATTTCCCTGAGGGCGAGCGAAGCCTTTTGAGAGATCTTTAAAAGGCTTGTCTCTACGGGTGGCTGGTGATTGCGAGTACTGCTCTAGGAGGTATGCTTTAGGGTCTTTCTACGTTACTGGAGTGTTCCATTGCTCGCAAAGCCGATAGGTGATTTCCGGAAAAGTTTCCTTAGAGATTACCGCGAGAACATAATCTGCTTTGTTGCTTAAGCGAGTCACTCCTTTGATGTGGAATTGGACCTCTGCTTGCTGAAACCAGACTGACGTTTCTGTGCTGGCGAAGGGCAGTAGTTTCATTGGAGTGGCGTTGATAGGAGTCAGAGTTGGAGGGTGACATCGTCAAACAGTAAGTTATGGCAATGAGGGGGAAGGCTGTAGGAAGCTGGTCATTCCGATGGTCACCAGTGTGACAGTGAGCCATGAGTCTCTGACAGAGGCGAGGTGAATGCAACTAGCTCTATTTCCACAGACAACTTACTTGAATACAAGAATTTCAGAGCTAGAAGGCCACAAAAATTGAAACAAAATATGAAAATATCGTTAGTTTCCGAGCATGTGTGAAACACAAGCGGTACACTCCTCTTAAATGGGACATATGCGTCTGCACTCTCTCTCTCTCTCTCTCTCTCTCTCTCTCTCTCTCTCTCTCTCTCCCCCCGAGTTTACATAATAATTGAAATATTTATAAGAAAACGGCCCCAGAACTGTATCTCAGGAAAGCTATAAGCAGCCTTTCTAATGATTTTCGTTAAGATTATAAAAGATGGCGTTGGTTTTTTTTTCCCTTTTTAGCTAGTCGCAGCCTCCTCTGTTTTCCACCGTCTTATCTGTATTATACTCCCAGACTCATCCTTATTCTCAATTCCTGTTCATTGATGGGGTTTATCCTTAAACGTCTATAACTCTCGAGTGATTTAAATTGGTTTTGATAATCGCCTGTGTCAGTTTTGTTTTTGTCGATGGGAACTCCAAACTATTGTGGTGTTGTTCTCGTAGTTTGTGTTTGTTCTAGTGTACTTTGCCGAATATGCAAATGGAAGGTAGCCTGGGGATTCCTTAGAGTTCAAAGACGCAAGAAACTTCATCTGAATGTCTCTTAGTCTTGAGCGTTTTGTGAACAAAAACAAAGCCTTTAGAAACTTGATCCCCAACCTTTAGCTATGGGTCTTATTGTTATATTTGAGATAAATGCATATTACATAACCTTGGTTTTGGTTGATGATTTGATTGATAGGGAAAGACAGTAGAGTCCTCTTTGCATTATGGGTAAAGTAATATTTATTTTTCACACCACAAACCATTAGGCCTACACACAAGGTCAATTTTAAGTAGTAAATTAGGAAAATAAAAAATAGAATGAAAAAAACAGCAGGTCTGATACTTAACATAATATGCTTTCAAGGAAAGTGATGGAAAAAACCATAATCTTTGTCACTTCTCTGTAGGTAGGAATCAGTGATACCGCTTTTAGCTGTTCTCCTGATCTCATGTGTTTTCACATCGTTCCCTTTCCATAATTGTGAAATTTGGAACTCACTTTCTATTTCTGTTCTTCTCTACTTTATGCTTTTATTGCAAAAGAACGTGGTTCTCTCCGTTCATCGTTAGAATCTTTGTTTCCCTCATATGCAATGCAATACATACATACATACATATATATGTATATATATATATATATATATATGTATATATATATATATATATATATATATATATATATATATATATATATATATATATATATATATATATATGTATATATATACTGTATATATATATATATATATATATATATATATATATATATATATATATATATATATATATATATATATATATATGTGTGTGTGTGTGTGTGTGTGTGTGTGTATTTTTGTGACTTTTTATTTGTCACCCCTTTTTTTAGATACAATTTGGACATTTTTATCGAAGGCTATTGAGTGGATGAAAAATGGACGGGGTTTCATCTAAAAAAAACATGCAGGAATGTAGAAAGGAATTAATGATTCGTATTTTAGAGTAAGTTTGGTCCACCTAGTGGAAGGAAACCATTTTAGTTATTCATAGTGAATAGAATTGGTTATATTTTTAGCACAGTAATTTGTGAAGAATGTTTTTAACTATTTTTCCTGTGTATTCATTATACAACAAGACTATATAAAAGCGAATGATATTCTTAAAATACCGCTGTTGCATTTTAATATTTACAGCAGATTATGAATGGAAAATGAGATTTTCAGGCCATTTATTGTCCGCTGCAAAAGCATTCACCCACAATCATTTTTCCTAGGTGGGGTCCCGTGTGAACGAAAATATCTCCTGGTATTCCTTGGATTTGTTGATTCAAAAGAAGAAAAGTCTACTTCTTCTTCAGTTGCGGTTGCAAGATGTGTATGAGACAATGTATTAATTTCGGAGAAAATGTGCATTAGAATTAATTTCGGAAAGAATGGGCATTGGATTTAATTTGGGAAAGAATGGCATTAGATTCAATTTCGGAAAGAATGGCATTAGATTCAATTTCGGAAAGAATGGTCATTAGATTTAATTTCTCAAAGAATGGGCTTTATAATTAATTGCGGAAAGAATGGACATTAGATTTAATTTCGAAAAGAATGGGCATTAGAATTTTATTTTATAAATTTTATCTTGTTTATCTGATCTTCAGAGGCTTTTTCTTTTATTCTTCCTTACAAGACGCTGGCACACACTCCTTGTAGTTAAGACAATGAACAATTCAGTTTTTGAAATAGCAATCTAAAAAGCTTAGTTTGCCTTCAAATGTCACATTTCAACTAGTACAATAAAGGAAGTGTGAACACTACACATTTCGACCATTATCATGCGACACGAAATGTAAATTTTATATTGATATTGCAGACATTATTTGGCACAACTTCTTTGTTGTTTATATTTTTAAACCTCAACGGTTTCGCCATTTTTCATAAAACAGACGTCTAGGGGCGATTGATACGAGCCCCCCTCGAGCTAAAAGTTCTGCATAAAATCGAGTGTGTCGGTCGTTACAGTTGGTACCCATTTTTAAGGTCCTGGGTCAAGGACCTTTTCGCTGATTACACCTAAACTAATAAACCTGGGTAAAGGACCATTTCGCCGATTATACCCAAACTAATAAATATATAGGAATGTAGTTTGCACCATTGTGTTTCTCTTACTGAGTCGCATCGAATGGTGTGCGTTTTTCCTCGGAAGGTCAATTTGGAATTATACCTCGGAACTGGAACCCCTGGTGGTATGGGTACTGGGCACAACCATCGGAAACTGTTACCTCAACGGATAAAGGTTCAACATGTTTTGTGTGTTGTACGCGAATTTTGGAGCATGTCTCTTTTCATCTCTTCATTGGGGCGGACGAAAATATTATGTGACATCTCATTTCACACGACCTAGCACATGCCATGTTCCATTAATCGACCTCGGTGCTGGCGTGTCGAACGTTCTGGTGTTTTGGCCGCCAGATCCCTAAATGGTTGAACACACGAACACTCACACTCGCAAACATCTCGAGCTCAAATTATCTTTTGCCACCCTCGCAAGAAGACATGTGTGGATCTAAATGCGTGCTATCCTATATTTTTATTTCCTCCAATTTTGAATGAGCTTGGGACAGAGTCTGTAAATTCAGTAAAAAAGATGCTTCACGTAAGATTCTTACTTCATTAAAGATTATTAGTAAAAATCATTAAGACATTTTCTCACCCACAAAACAAAACTCCCCCCGCTATATGAAGTGTTAAATCAAGGAGGAATTGTTGTATACTGTATACGTTTCTCATCTACTTCCATTTTTCTAGGTAGTAGGTTGGCAGGGCACCAGCCACCCGTTGAGATACTACCGCTAGAGAGTTATGGGGTTCTTCGACTGGCCAGACATTACTTCATTGGATCCTTCTCTCTGGTTACGGTTAACTTTCCCTTTGCCTACACATACACCGAATAGACTGGCATATTGTTTACAGATTCTCCTTTGTCCTCATACACCTGAGAACACTGAGATTACCAAACAATTCTTCTTCACCAAAGGGGTTAACTACCGCACTGTAATTTTTCAATGGCTACTTTCCTCTTGGTAAGGGCAGAAGAGAGACTTTAGCTAAGGTAAGCAGCTCTTCTTGGAGGAGGACACTCCAAAATCAAACCATTGGTCTCTAGTTTTGGGTAATGCCATAGCCTCTGTACCATGGTCTTCCACTATCTTGGGTTAGAGTTCTCTTGCTTGAGGGTACACTCGGGCACACTATTCTATCAATTTTTTCTTCCTCATGTTTTGTTAAAGTTTTTATAGTTTATATAGGAGATATTTATTCTAATATTATTCTTAAAATATTCATTTTTTCCTTGTTTCCTTTCCTCACTGGGCTATTTTCCTTGTTGGAGCCCCTGAGCTTATAGCATTCTGCTTTTCCAACTAGGATTGTACCTCAGCAATTACTACTACTACTACTACTACTACTACTACTAATGATAAGTGGGCGGAATGCGGTGTCAGTCGCTGATCATGCGATTGTTCTGCATCTAATAATGGGCTTTAGTGCCCTGACCCTTCCAGTGCCTCTGTTCCTCATTGGTGACCTTTGAAATACTTGAGTGTTTTCAGGCTCACTGCTTAAATGCAACCGTATGTCATGTTGTCATAACCTTGAACAGTGGTTTTATAGATCATTGTGTAATAGATAGTTTTGAAAGTAATATATTCGAGAGAGAGAGAGAGAGAGAGAGAGAGAGAGAGAGAGAGAGAGAGAGAGAGAGAGAGAGAGAGAACAATGTTATCTTTCAGAGCACAGCTATGTAACAAACTTGTCTCAGAACTAATAAGGTTAAATTACTGTAGTGCCAAAAGGGGAAGGAAAGATCAACTGAAAATCAAATTTGAAAATGGGCATGTCAGAGGGAACCCATTCTTTTATGCTCGTAGATTATACGCATCTTAGTTCTCTCTCTCTCTCTCTCTCTCTCTCTCTCTCTCTCTCTCTCTCTCTCTCTCTCTCTCAAGTTTCATATCCAAATATCCGGGGTGATTCATGATAGTTAATTTTTGTCACTAATACTGTCAGTGTGATTTTTTGTCCTTAAAATTATACATTTACTTCCAACTGTGCCATTATAACGTGATTTCGTCACCCAAGTTTGACTTAGAATTGTGGTTAGTTTATGATTCTGCCAAAGCCCCTAATCTTACTATTAGAACTTAACCCCTTCAGGTCTTTCTCGGTTGAATCATGAACATCTTAATTTAATGCCATTTTTGGGGGATTTGCGAATAGAACTATGCTTTTATCAAGTATTCAAGTTTCGATTCAATTACAAGGCTTTTTTTTGTAATTAGGTATAAACTTTCTAATGACAACTGTGCCCAATTGATAATGCTCCAAATTCTAAACCAAATCTTCAATATGTAGGTAAACACACTGTCCTTGTCTAGAAAACTAAACTGAAATTACATTTCTGTTCATTTTCCTGAGACGCTTGTTTATTTTTGTTGCTCTGAAATTTTTTAGTCATTTTTTTACGGCAATATATGACCGAAAAAATTACTAAATATTTTACTCAATCACAAACATGTTTATAAATATGCACACATTATGTATGTGTATGTTTATTGTATATATACATAAATATATATTAATAAAGAATTATCATTTACCATAGAATTGCCTTTTGCTTCTAAATGTATAAGGGCATTTGATCTCCTAACGGGCTTTCCACTGTCATTCTAGGAGCGTTACAAATCTCCTGTCACGAGCGAGTGGCCATGTTACCCGCTCCTTGGATACCTGTTAGGATATGGACTGAACTGAATGGAAATAAGAAAGTGGGGAAAAGAAATAAGGAGGAGGAAGGTTGTGAGAGACGAAGTGAATACCAGAAAGGAGAAAAGAGAAAAGACGAGTTGTACGTAGGATGGTAAAGAAGGAAGATGTGGAAATAGAGTCAGTTAATTAACGGGGTAAGAGTTTGTCGGGGATCGATCACTATCCTAATTTTGTAAAAGATGTACGAGAGAAAATTACCTTCTGGAAACTGTGTCTTTCTTCAGCAAAAACTTTGCCAACGGTTAATTGGATCTGGAGAAAAGTCGATTATGTCATATCTGTAACAAAATCCTTTATAATTGTGGAGTTATGAATAAGCAAAGAAAACTATACCCCTTTAGTCCGCATGATTTTTTGGTCGTTTGTCCAGAAGGAACAATTGATTTTATTAGGGATTGTAGTGACTAGATAAAAACAAACAAATCTTCGTAAATTAATAGCTCACTTGTAATTATTAGGTCGACTTTTATAAATGGGCAAGGGGAAGGGTTGGTTGTTTTATGTTGCATGATTGGAATTTAAATAAGAGTGAAATAGTGTTAATGGTAATTTACAAATCTGCTTTTAAGATGACAGTTTTAGTACCTCTTAAATGCGACGTTAATGAGTGGAAATGAGGTTATTGTGGCTTTTAATCTCGAGACGTTTCCGGAAAACCCCATTAATAGATATATTTTTTTTTTCTTATTTTTGTCGCTGGAAATAATCAAGATTTTGTAATGGCGTTCAAAACAACTGCTTTTGATCTGAGTCTTCAGTCTTACTCTTTTCACAACTGTATTCATTGTAATCATTTTTGAATCTCTTGATAATTTTCATTCAAGTCAAAAATGATATATGAAAAGCATTGTGCTCTGCCAGAGCTGTAGACTAGAACTGCATCTTTGGGATCAATATACTGGTAAATATTCTAATTGTCTTTGATAGATAAATCAATCCTGTACTAAATGATTGAGATGTATTTCACCGGTGCATTACGTTTGAGTGCATTGCCATTACAATTGAGCGCCAAAATAACTACATTATTGCAACCATATATTACATTTGCGCGCATGCCTTTCTGGAGAAAAAAACTTGTAATGTGAAATATGAATAAGTTAATTGTAAGAAAATGTTGATTTTCAGCAAACTTTTCGTATGCAATTACGAAATCAGTAATAAACCTATTGCCTATTATAAATTACACAGAGAAGGATAAACTATCATGAGTCCTTTATTGTAGAATCTGTCATTTTAATTTCGACCTCTTAAAGCAATCCTGTATCTTCTGTTTAGTTCCTTCTAATGTCAATGTCATTCAACATAAGCAAGGCATCAATAGTTACAGGGTATTATAGTTTTGAGGTAAGGAGTTTTCTTTTATCAGGTATTGAACAAATGCGAATTTTTGTAGCCACTGTTCATTTTCAAAAGAATTTGAACCTTAAGATAGGTAAAATTCTGTTTATATTTGGAGCATAAATGTTCATCGGTATACAATACATAATGCAGGAACACGTGTGGGATGTCGTTAAGTTGAAGTGCTTCGCGAAATATGAACACTAGCCGCTTACGAAATAGGAAATTCTTCTTTAGTTTATTTCTTGTTATCATAATTAAAAGGCCTTTTTAATAAAGAAAAAAAAAAGGAATGGTAAGCTACCAGAGGTATGAACATTACAGTAAATTACTATATATGAAAAAGTACTTCCTCTCAATTTCTTGTTTTTATAATTAAAGACCATTTTTTCCCTGCAGTGTAATAAAACTCTAGATTCGAAAATAGAATATTGAAAAATCTGGTCTGAATTCTGACAATCAAGGCGGGTGTTGTACCTTGAATATATATTTGTTGTGTGTGTAGAATGAAGGAATCTACAATTTGAGATTCCTGGATGTGTTTATCGCCAAAGTAAACAGCGGCAGGGTGCTCGTTTTTGACACGTGGCTGTAATTAATTCTAGTCTTTCGGGGAAGAAAAATCCGTCCAGATTTCAAGTTCTTGAATTGAAGCTTAATAAGAAGGACACTATGGAATGACAGTTTATCGCTGAATTGAGAAAGCATTTAATGGAATCAAATTTTAGGAAATTATTTCCTAAATAGTTGGATATCTCTCTCTCTCTCTCTCTCTCTCTCTCTCTCTCTCTCTCTCTCTCTCTCTCTCTCTCTCTCTCTCTCTCTCTCTCTCTCTTTTGGGGAAGAAAAATCCGTCCAGATTTCAAGTTCTTGAATTGAAGCTTAATAAGAAGGACACTATGGAATGACAGTTTATCGCTGAATTGAGAAAGCATTTAATGGAATCAAATTTTAGGAAATTATTTCCTAAATAGTTGGATATCTCTCTCTCTCTCTCTCTCTCTCTCTCTCTCTCTCTCTCTCTCTCTCTCTCTCTCTCTCTCTCTCTCTCTCTCTCTCTCTCTCTTTTGAGACCCTTTAGTGTCAATGATTTCCCCAGAAATCTCTGACCCTTGAACACTTGTTTATAAGTATCTATTCTCTTTTTGGGGGACTTCTCGATATTGTATTACAAAGAATACAGTAAAGCTTAATGTTTCTAAAGGGGAGATGAAGACTATGAACATATACTGTATGATTGTTATACGTTTATTTATCATTACTATATTTTTCAATAAAATTTAGTATGAACAAATATATATTTTTAGAGTTCTGAGAACATGTATTTTTTGCTCGCATAAAATGGGGGAATTACTTACTCTATTTTTTTCGTAGAGTGTTAATTTATGTTAAAATATATTCCAAAACTTGTGAGTTCTTTAGTTTTGAAGTAAAAAATTGTCATGATGGTTTTGATTTAGTAAAACTTCATTTGATAACGGAAAATAACTATAAAGGAATTATATAACATTTATTTTCATTTAGAAGGCATCAATCACCTACCGCTAAACTTACAATGCATCAACAAAGTTTAATCCAAATAAATAACTCTAGTTAACACGTTTCCAATAACAAAAAATAAAGATAAAGAATCTGTTCAAAATGTCGGGTAAAAATATATGAGGTAATGGTTGATTTCTGAAGAGTTATTGTCAGTGTTGACTTCGTCATGATAAAGTGAGCTTTGGTCATCTATTTTCCCTTTGCACAATTATTTGTCTCACTTCCAGTCAATTACTGGAGGTTACTTGTATGACTGGTTTGGTAAACGATTTTGAAATGTTTGCAGATTTAGGGTAATCCTGATCATCGTGTTACAATGGCCCCCGGAATATATGAATTACGAGAAATTAATTTTATTGCATGGAAAAGCTGCAATATTTGCAATATCTATTTGCCTTCCTTACGGTTTGCTGCTGGATTCACCGGGAAAACAGAAATAGAAGTAAAAAATAAAAGTTTTCTCGAACTTTTCAAAAACGTTTTTTGTTTGATTATTCGTATAACATTTGTAAGCTTTATCAGATGAAGCTTTTAATCTTTGCTGACAAATTTGGAATAAAAGTCATCTGTTTAGTATACTTTTATCTTCTTATTCATGTTCAGTAATTAGTTGAAAATGATCTCATGATTGATTTGAAAACAAAAACATAAATGTTTGAAAGAGAACTTAGGTGTCTGTTTTATTTTAGGTTGGGCGTAATAGCGAGTACCTACTAAACCTTTATTTAGGAACAGTAATGTGTTATTGTTTGATTTCCACATTGTTTCTGTGCTTTGAAACATTAAAAAATAAATCGTGTATCTATGATGAAGAAATCTGCCAAATTAAGAGAAGAAACGACAATAGCAAGATTTCAGAGCAAACCTTAAGGTTACCAGGGATTGTCTGTTTAGTTAAGCTATGCATATTAAGAGATGTGTGATTGTGTCTGGATTCAGTAATTATGACAGGTAGGATAGTAAGGATCGCCATGTTTGAAATATCAAAAGTAGATTCTGATTTTATAAGAATTTTCGGTGTAAATTTTTTCATCTTTTTTTTTAATTTGTTATTAAGCTTAGTAGCTGTTTCATTGACTGACAGATATTAGCAGCCTCAATAGCTTATGGAAACTGTCTAAGATTATCGTTTGAAGCTGATCACATGATAGTAAGTATGATTTACTATTATTTTTTTTTTTTAATTTGTATCTGAGAACTGGGGTGAGAATATCTAGTTAATAGATACTAGATACATCAAAGGTTCTGAGCAGAGGCCGTTGTTCAAATCCGTTTAATGAAGAGCAAATGCCAAGAGGTGTGAATTGACCTTAATCTGTTATGTGCATTTCGTAAATGGCAGGGTGCAGTAGGCTTGTTCGTACATGTGTCTGTTGCGAAACAAATGAGAAATTATGCGCCAATGAGCATTATCAGGTCGAAGAAAGGTCAGACACTTTAAACTTGGTAATAGTTGAGGAAGAGAAAGCCCAATTAGATGGAATTGATGTAAGTTGAAATATTTTTTTGGTTGGTATTCATTTCTCTATGAACTCCATTATCAGATCTACATAGATTGCCATTTAGGCCCTGTAAACGTTATTTGCTTCTACATAAAATCTTATTGTATTTTATTAATATTATTTTTCTGAACATTATAAGCTACTTAGTTAAGACTATGTTCGTCTATCTTGTGTATTTCTGAAACCACATCATTAATGAGACTTGAATTAATTCAAAGATGATTACACAAAATTAATACTGAACTTGACCAGAGATATTTTTTGTATCTCAATTTCTGTGTCTTCTTCACACATGTTGGCTGACGATAGCTTGCTCTTCATCATTGTTAATCATCAATTTTTGCAGCTCTGTTGTTATTATTTGATTTGAGTCAGGAAATACTCCCCGTTTCTTATTTAATCAGTAAACATTGTTAAATCAATCATTTTTGGGTACCACAGGCAGATTATTAGTAAATGTTTGTTGTGGTTAAGGATGATGTCTTACAGCCTTACAGAATTCCGTTCATCTCTAGAACATTTATGGCTTAATTCCATCGTAGCAGTTGAACAAGAAAAAAAGAAATGTTATTTTACCTGCCGAGCAATGTTGTAATAGTAACTTTGCATGTCTGATAGAAGTTTAGTTTGAATGTCGTGGTAGTAATATCGTTTTGACCTGGAAAGGAATTTAGTGAGGGACATATAGTGATGGAATGAGAGAGAGAGAGAGAGAGAGAGAGAGAGAGAGAGAGAGAGAGAGAGAGAGAGAGAGAGAGAGAGAGAGAGAGAGTCTGTATTTCAAATTTTGTGTTAGTGCTTGACTAGGTTTATTGTATAGTTGATGGGAGAAAAACACGCATGTAACATGATGCAGATGTATGAATTTGAATATTTAAAGTTTAAAATTTGTATGTAACAATGCTTTTACATAATCATCTTTGCTTGAAATTTAGACCAATGGTTTTTTTTTTTTTTTTAGTAAAAAAGCCATTACTCTTAAACTGTGCTTACTCTCATGTTCCCAATATAATGAGACTTCGAGATGTTTACTTTGATTATTATGTAAAGCACCTCATGAAAATGGAACATTTGATCGCTGATTTTCAATTAAAATCTCCCTTCCCCCGAGTGCTGGTGGCCGTAAAAGTAGACTATTTTGAAGAGTCTGGATATTGAAGCTGGCGTTGTAATTAATCCTTTTTGCTGTCGCTACGCCGGTTTTTGGCCAGGCATTACTTTGTGGTGGGCGGTATTTTCTTTCCTCTTCAGCTGAGATCTTTAATTTATTCGCAGTAATTTCGGTAATTAATGAGGATTTTGTTTTTGTTCCTATTTAACCGACCAAAACAATAATCAAACTTTCTGTAATGGAAATTCTGTTAAGGTTTCATAAACAAAACGTTTGCAAAGGAATGTGCATGAATAAAGTCTCGCCTGACGATAATCCGGCATTATTCATTATACTAAGGAATATTAATATATCACTAATCAGATATGGACTGTTTAATGTAATCTCCTTTGATATATATTTAATTTTTAAGTTTTTTTATATAGTTACTTGTTTTGTATGTTTTAAGTTATGTGTATTGTAACTATGATTGTGTTTGTCTGTAACTTAATGAAGTAGTAAGTAATTGTTATATTGCAATTAGATTAAGTTGATTATTTTAATGGATAGTTAATGAGGATTGTTTTAACATTTCTTTTATGCTCGTAGATTATACGCATCTTAGTACTCTCTCTCTCTCTCTCTCTCTCTCTCTCTCTCTCTCTCTCTCTCTCTCTCTCTCTCTCTCTCTCAAGTTTCATATCCAAATATCCGGGGTGATTCATGATAGTTAATATTTGTCACTAATACTGTCAGTGTGATTTTTTGTCCTTAAAATTATATATTTACTTCCAACTGTGCCATTATAACTTGATTTCGTCACCCAAGTTTGACTTCGAATTGTGGTTAGTTTATGATTCTGCCAAAGACCCTAACCTTACTATTAGAACTTAACCCCTTCAGGTCTATCTCAGTTAAATCATGAACATCTTAATTTAATGCCATTTTTGGGGGAATTGCGAATAGAACTATGCTTTTATCAAGTATTCAAGTTTCGATTCAATTACAAGGCTTTTTTTTGTAATCAGATATAAACTTTCTAATGACAACTGTGCCCAATTGCTAATGCTCCAAATTATAAACCAAATCTTCAATATGTAGGTAAACAAACTGTCCTTGTCAAGGAAACTAAACTGAAATTACATTTCTGTTCATTTTCCTGAGACGCTTGTTTATTTTTGGAACAGTAATGTGTTATTGTTTGATTTCCACATTGTTTCTGTGCTTTGAAACATTAAAAAATAAATCGTGTATCTATGATGAAGAAATCTGCCAAATTAAGAGAAGAAACGACAATAGCAAGATTTCATAGCAAACCTTAAGGTTACCAAGGATTGTGTGTTTAGTTAGGCTATGCATATTAAGAGATCTGTGATTGTGACTGGGTTCAGTAATTATGAGAGGTAGGAATTGTTTGAATAATCAAAAGTAGATTCTGATTTTATAAGAATGTACGGTGTAAATTTTTTTATCTTTTTTTTTTTTTTGTAATTTGTTATTAAGCTTAGTAGCTGTGTCATTTACTGACAGATAGTAGCAGTCTCAATGGCTAATGGAAACTGTCTAAGATTATCGTTTAAATCTGATCACATGATAGTAAGTATAATTTACTATTATTTTTTTTTAATTTGTATCTGAGAACTGGGGTGAGAATATCTAGTTAATAGATACATCAAAGGTTCTGAGCAGAGGCCGTTGTTCAAATCCGTTTAATTAAGAGCAAATGCCAAGAGGTGTGAATTGACCTTAATCTGTTATGTGCATTTCGTAAATGGCAGGGTGCAGTAAGTAGGCTTGTTCGTACATGTGTCTGTTGAGAAACAAATGAGAAATTATGCGCCAAGGAGCAAGATCAGGTGGACGAAAGGTCAGGCTTTAAACTTGTAATAGCTGAGGAAGAGAAACCCCAATTAGATGGATTTGATGTTTTGTAATTGATGGAAGTTGAAATATTTTTTGCTCTGTATTCATTTCTCTGTGAACTGCATTATCAGAACTAGGCCTACATAGATTGCCATTAAGGCCCAGTGAACGTCATTTGGTTCTACATGAAATCTCATTGTATTTTATTAATATTATTTTTCTGAAAATTATAAGGTGCTTCGTTAAGCTTTTGTTCATCTTGTGTATTTCAGAAACTACTTCAGAAATGAGAATTGGATTAATTCAAAGATGATTGCACAAAATTAATACTGAACTTGACCAGAGATATTTTTTGTACAGTATCTCAATATCTGCATCTTGTTCATAGCATATTGGCTGACGAAAAAGCTGGCTGTTCATGATTGTTAATCATCAATAAGTACATCTCTGTTGTTATTATTTGAGTGAAGAAATACTCCCCGTTTCTTATTTAATCTGTAATCATTGTTAAATCAATCATTTTTGGGTACCACAGGCAGATTATTAGTAAATGTGTGTTGTGGTTAAGAATGATGTCTTACAGAATTCCGTTCATCTCTAGAATATTTATGGCTTAATTCCATCGTAGCAGTTGAACAAGAAAAAAAGAAAACATTTTTATTTTACCAACTGAGCAATGTTGTAATAGTAACTTTGCATGTCTGATAGAAGTTTAGTTTGAATGTCGTGGTAGTATATCGTTTTGACCTGGAAAGGAATTTAGTGAGGGACATATAGTGATGAAATGAGAGAGAGAGAGAGAGAGAGAGAGAGAGAGAGAGAGAGAGAGAGAGAGAGAGAGTCTGTAGTCCAAATTTTGTGTTAGTGCTTGACTAGGTTTATTGCATAGTTGATGGGAGAAAAACAGGCAAGAGATACATAACATGTAACATGGTGCAGATGTATGAAGATGAATATTTAAAGTTTAGAATTTGTATGTAACAATGTTTTTACATGATCATCTTTGCTTGAAATTGAGACTTTAATCCTACTGCATTCACGTCAGCTTCGGTTGATGTTGAATAGTTGACCTCTTGGTCAGGAGTTGCGGTGTTCATTGAGGTCTTGAAGGTGGTGTGGTGGCTGTCCATAATGGCAAAGAATTTGGTCATCAGGTCCTTCATGAGCAAAATATTAATATCTGGTATGACATCGCTTGCATGTTCAGGTAGGCGTTTGTACCCAAAGGGCACTAAGTAGATTCACCTCACAATGAGAGCCGTCTGTGGCAGGGTACAGGCAATCGACACTGGTCATTTCCCTGAGGGTGAGCGAAGCCTTTTGAGAGATCTTTAAAAGGCTTGGCTCTACGGGTGGCTGGCGATTGTGAGTACTGCTCTAGGAGGTATGCTTTAAGGTCTTTCTACGTTACTGGAGTGTTCCATTGCTCGCAAAGCCGATAGGTGATTTCCGGAAAAGTTTCCTTAGAGATTACCGCGAGAACATAATCTGCTTTGTTGCTTAAGCGAGTCACTCCTTTGATGTGGAATTGGACCTCTGCTTGCTGAAACCAGGCTGACGTTTCTGTGCTGGCGAAGGGCAGTAGTTTCATTGGAGTGGCGTTGATAGGAGTCTGAGTTGGAGGGTGACATCATCAAACAGTAAGTTATGGCAATGAGGGGGAAGGCTGAAGGGAGCTGGTCATTCCGATGGTCACCAGTGTGACAGTGAGCCATGAGTCTCTGACAGAGGCGAGGTGAATGCAACTAGCTCTATTTCCACAGACAACGAACTTGAATACAAGAATTTCAGAGCTAGAAGGCCACAAAAATTGAAACAAAAGAAAATATCGTTAGTTTCCGAGCATGTGTGAAACACAAGCGGTACGCTCCTCTTAAATGGGACATATGCGTCTGCACACACTCTCTCTCTCTCTCTCTCTCTCTCTCTCTCTCTCTCTCTCTCTCTCTCTCTCTTTCTCTCTCTCTCTCTCTCCCCGAGTTTACATAATAATTGAAATATTTATAAGAAAACGGCCCCAGAACTGTATCTCAGGAAAGCTATAAGCAGCCTTTCTAATGATTTTCGTTAAGATTATAAAAGATGGCGTTGGTTTTTTTTTCCCTTTTTAGCTAGTCGCAGCCTCCTTCTCTGTTTTCCACCGTCTTATCTGTATTATACTCCCAGACTCATCCTTATTCTCAATTCCTGTTCATTGATGGGGTTTATCCTTAAACGTCTGTAACCCTCGAGTGATTTAAATTGGTTTTGATAATCGCCTGTGTCAGTTTTGTTTTTGTCGATGGGAATTCCAAACTATTGTGGTGTTGTTCTCGTAGTTTGTGTTTGTTCTAGTGTACTTTGCCGAATATGCAAATGGGAGGT
This sequence comes from Palaemon carinicauda, assembly GCF_036898095.1. Lineage (NCBI taxonomy): Eukaryota > Metazoa > Arthropoda > Malacostraca > Decapoda > Palaemonidae > Palaemon > Palaemon carinicauda. The sequence continues at coordinate 16,491,601 of NC_090765.1, read as the reverse complement.
AGCCTGGGGATTCCTTAGAGTTCAAAGACGCAAGAAACTTCATCTGAATGTCTCTTAGTCTTGAGCGTTTTGTGAACAAAAACAAAGCCTTTAGAAACTTGATCCCCAACCTTTAGCTATGGGTCTTATTGTTATATTTGAGATAAATGCATATTACATAACCTTGGTTTTCGTTGATGATTTGATTGATATGGAAAGACAGTAGAGTCCTCTTTGCATTATGGGTAAAGTAATATTTATTTTTCACACCACAAACCATTAGGCCTACACACAAGGTCAATTTTAAGTAGTAAATTAGGAAAATAAAAAATAGAATGAAAAAAACAGCAGGTCTGATACTTAACATAATATGCTTTCAAGGAAAGTGATGGAAAAAACCATAATCTTTGTCCCTTCTCTGTAGGTAGGAATCAGTGATACCGCTTTTAGCTGTTCTCCTGATCTCATGTGTTTTCACATCGTTCCCTTTCCATAATTGTGAGATTTGGAACTCACTTTCTATTTCTGTTCTTCTCTACTTTATGCTTTTATTGCAAAAGAACGTGGTTCTCTCCGTTCATCGTTAGAATCTTTGTTTCCCCTTTTATGCAATGCAATACATACATACATACATATATATGTATATATATGTATATATATATATATATATATATATGTATATATATATATATATATACTGTATATATATATATATATATATATGTATATATATATATATATATATATACTGTATATATATATATATATATATATATATGATATGTGTGTGTGTGTATTTTTGTGACTTTTAATTTGTCACCCCTTTTTTTAGATACGATTTGGACATTTTTATCGAAGGCTATTGAGTGGATGAAAAATGGACGGGGTTTCATCAAAAAAAACACGCGGGAATGTAGAAAGGAATTAATGATTCGTATTGAACTTTTAGAGTAAGTTTGGTCCACCAAGTGGAAGGAAACCATTTTTAGTTATTCATAGTGAATAGAATTGGTTATATTTTTAGCACAGTAATTTGTGAAGAATGTTTTTAACTATTTTTCCTGTATATTCATTATACAACAAGTCTATATAAAAGCGAATGATATTCTTAAAATACCGCTGTTGCATTTTAATATTTACAGCAGATTATGAATGGAAAATTAGATTTTCAGGCCATTTATTGTTCGCTGCAAAAGCATTCACCCACTATCATTTTTCCTTGGTGGGGTCCCGTGTGAACGAAAATATCTCCTGGTATTCCTTGGATTTGTTGATTCAAAATAAGAAAAGTCTACTTCTTTTTCAGTTGCGGTTGCAAGATGTTTATGAGACGTAATGTATTAATTTCGGAAAAATGTGCATTAGAATTAATTTCGGAAAGAAGGGCATTGGATTTAATTGGGGAAAGAATGGCATTGGATTTAATTGGGGAAAGAATGGCATTAGATTTAATTTCGGAAAGAATGGTCATTAGATTTAATTTCTCAAAGAATGGGCTTTAGAATTAATTAATTGCGGAAAGAATGGACATTAGATTTAATTTCGAAAAGAATGGGCATTAGAATTTTATTTTATTATTTTTTTCTTGTTTATCTGATCTTCAGAGGCTTTTTCTTTTATGGCTGTTGGCTCCCCTCTCGACTTTCTCAAAGATTGTTCATATTCCCATTCCCCTTCTAACACCTACTCCCCCCTTCCCCTCTTCCTTCTCCCTCTCTCCCCTCTTTCTCCTGTTCATATCGTTTGCTGTCCCTCCTTGCCTTCCTATGCTACTTCTGCCTCTTCATCTCAATTTTTCTTGTTATTCCTTCTCCCTTTCGTTATTGTTCCCACGTTTGCGATTTCATAGTTTCCTTCACGATGGGTATTTTTCTACTTCCGTAATTATTCTTTTAATTTTACCCTATTCTCCTATTTTTCTTCCTTCATCCAACACGTACTCCTCCATTCTCACTTTCCTCATTATCCTTCTCCCTCTTCATTATCTTTCCCTCTCATATTTTTGCTTCAGAGAGACTTAAATTGTAGGTATAATATGTGATCTTTTTATTTTATTTTCGTCATACTGCCTTGTAACTAGAGGCAGGTATTGCTCTGGTGCATTTCTTTGGGACCAAAAATTCCTGTAGGCTTTGCCATATTGAGGTACGACTCTATTGCTTACCTACATTGCTTTGTTTGTACTTTCATATTTTAATTTCGTTTTGATTACCGTTAAAAACTATGGGATCAAGTTATTCTTCCTTACAAGATGCTGGCACACACTCCTTGTAGTTAAGACAATGAACAATTCAGTTTTTAAAATAGCAATCTAAAAAGCTTAGTTTGCCTTCAAATGTCACATTTCAACTAGTACAATAAAGGAAGTGTTAACACTACACATTTCGACCATTATCATGCGACACGAAATGTAAATTTTATATTGATATTGCAGACATTATTTGGCGCAACTTCTTTGTTGTTTATATTTTTAAACCTCAACGGTTTCGCCATTTTTCATAAAACAAACGTCTAGGGGCGATTGATACGAGCCCCCCTCGAGCTAAAGGTTCTGCATAAAATCGAGTGTGTCGGTCGTTACAGTTGGTACCCATTTTTAAGGTCCTGGGTCAAGGACCTTTTCGCCGATTACACCTAAACTAATAAACCTGGGTAAAGGACCTTTTCGCCGATTACACCTGAACTAATAAATATATAGGAATTTAGTTTGCACCATTGTGTTTCTCTTACTAAGTCGCATCGAATGGTGTACGTTTTTCCTCGGAAGGTCAATTTGGAATTATACCTTGGAATTGGAACCCCTGGTGGTATTGGTACTGGGCACAACCATCGGAAACTGTTACCTCCACGGATAAAGGTTCAACATGTTTTGTGTGTTGTACGCGAATTTTGGAGCATGTCTCTTTTCATCTCTTCATTGGGGCGGACGAAATATTACGTTACGTCTCATTTCGCACGACCTAGCACATGCCATGTTCCATTAATCGACCTCGGTGCTGGCGTGTCGAACGTTCTGGTGTTTTGGCCGCCAGATCCCTAAATGCTTGTACACACGAACACTCACACTCGCAAACATTGGCAGGGCACCAGACACCCGTTGAGATACTACCGCTAGAGAGTTATGGGGTTCTTCGACTGGCCAGACATTACTTCATTGGATCCTTCTCTCTGGTTACGGTTAACTTTCCCTTTGCCTACACATACACCGAATAGACTGGCATATTCTTTACAGATTCTCCTTTGTCCTCATACACCTGAGAACACTGAGATTACCAAACAATTCTTCTTCACCAAATGGGGTTAACTACCGCACTGTAATTTTTCAATGGCTACTTTCCTCTTGGTAAGGGCAGAAGAGAGACTTTAGCTAAGGTAAGCAGCTCTTCTTGGAGGAGGACACTCCAAAATCAAACCATTGGTCTCTAGTTTTGGGTAATGCCATAGCCTCTGTACCATGGTCTTCCACTATCTTGGGTTAGAGTTCTCTTGCTTGAGGGTACACTCGGGCACACTATTCTATCAATTTTTTCTTCCTCATGTTTTGTTAAAGTTTTTTATAGTTTATATAGGAGATATTTATTCTAATATTATTCTTAAAATATTCATTTTTTCCTTGTTTCCTTTCCTCACTGGGCTATTTTCCTTGTTGGAGCCCCTCAGCTTATAGCATTCTGCTTTTCCAACTAGGATTGTACCTTAGCAACTACTACTATTACTACTACTACTACTACTACTAATGATAATTGGGCGGAATGCGGTGTCAGTCGCTGATCATGCGATTGTTCTGTATCTAATAATGGGCTTTAGTGCCCTGACCCTTCCAGTGCCTCTGTTCCTCATTGGTGAGACCTTTGAAATACTTGAGTGTTTTCAGGCTCACTGCTTAAATGCAACCGTATGTCATGTTGTCATAACCTTGAACAGTGGTTTTATAGATCATTGTGTAATAGATAGTTTTGAAAGTAATATATTCGAGAGAGAGAGAGAGGAAGGAGAGAGGAAGAGGAGAGAGAGGAAGAGAGAGAGAGAGAGAGAGAGAGAGAGGAGAGAGAGAGAGAGAACACTGTTATCTTTCAGAGCACAGCTATGTAACAAACTTGTCTCAGAACTAATAAGGTTAAATTACTGTAGTTCCAAAAGGGGGAAGGAAAGAATCAACTGAAAATCAAATTTGAAAATGGGCATGTCAGAGGGAACCCATTCTTTTATGCTCGTAGATTATACGCATCTTAGTTCTCTCTCTCTCTCTCTCTCTCTCTCTCTCTCTCTCTCTCTCTCTCTCTCTCTCTCTCTCTCTCTCTCTCTCTCTCCTCAAGTTTCATATCCAAATATCCGGGGTGATTCATGATAGTTAATTTTTGTCACTAATACTGTCAGTGTGATTTTTTGTCCTTAAAATTATATATTTACTTCAACTGTGCCATTATAACGTGATTTCGTCACCCAAGTTTGACTTAGAATTGTGGTTAGTTTATGATTCTGCCAAAGCCCCTAATCTTACTATTAGAACTTAACCCTTCAGGTCTTTCTCGGTTGAATCATGAACATCTTAATTTAATGCCATTTTTGGGGGATTTGCGAATAGAACTATGCTTTTATCAAGTATTCAAGTTTCGATTCAATTACAAGGGCTTTTTTTGTAATCAGGTATAAACTTTCTAATGACAACTGTGCCCAATTGATAATGCTCCAAATTCTAAACCAAATCTTCAATATGTAGGTAAACACACTGTCCTTGTCTAGAAAAATAAACTGAAATTACATTTCTGTTCATTTTCCTGAGACGCTTGTTTATTTTTGTTGCTCTGAAATTTTTTAGTCATCTTTTTACGGCAATATATGACCGAAACATGTTTATAAATATGCACACATTATGTATGTGTATGTTTATTGTATATATACATAAATATATATTAATAAAGAATAATCATTTACCACAGAATTGCCTTTTGCTTCTATATGTATAAGGGCATTTGATCTCCTAACGGGCTTTCCACTGTCATTCTAGGAGCGTTACAAATCTCCTGTCACGAGCGAGTGGCCATGTTACCCGCTCCTTGGATACCTGTTAGGATATGGACTGAACTGAATGGAAATAAGAAAGTGGGGAAAAGAAATAAAGGAGGAGGAAGGTTGTGAGAGACGAAGTGAATACCAGAAAGGAGAAAAGAGAAAAGACGAGTTGTACGTAGGATGGTAAAGAAGGAAGATGTGGAAATAGAGTCAGTTAATTAACGGGGTAAGAGTTTGTCGGGGATCGATCACTATCCTAATTTTGTAAAAGATGTACGAGAGAAAATTACCTTCTGGAAACTGTGTCTTTCTTCAGCAAAAACTTTGCCAACGGTTAATTGGATCTGGAGAAAAGTCGATTATGTCATATCTGTAACAAAATCCTTTATAATTGTGGAGTTATGAATAAGCAAAGAAAACTATACCCCTTTAGTCCGCATGATTTTTTGGTCGTTTGTCCAGAAGGAACAATTGATTTTATTAGGGATTGTAGTGACTAGATAAAAACAAACAAATCGTCGTAAATTAATAGCTCACTTGTAATTATTAGGTCGACTTTTATAAATGGGCAAGGGGAAGGGTTGGTTGTTTTATGTTGCATGATTGGAATTTAAATAGGAGTGAAATAGTGTTAATGGTAATTTACAAATCTGCTTTTAAGATGACAGTTTTAGTACCTCTTAAATGCGACGTTAATGAGTGGAAATGAGGTTATTGTGGCTTTTAATCTCGAGAGGTTTCCGGAAAACCCCATTAATAGATATATTTTTTTTTTCTTCTCTTTGTCGCTGGAAATAATCAAGATTTTGTAATGGCGTTCATAACAACTGGTTTTGATCTGTGAGTCTTCAGTCTTACTCTTTTCACAACTGTATTCATTGTAATCATTTTTGAATCTCTTGATAATTTTCATTCAAGTCAAAAATGATATATGAAAAGCATTGTGCTCTGCCAGAGCTGTAGACTAGAACTGCATCTTTGGCATCAATATACTGGTAAATATTCTAATTGTCTTTGATAGATAAATCAATCCTGTACTAAATGATTGAGATGTATTTCACCGGTGCATTACGTTTGAGTGCATTGCCATTACAATTGAGCGCCAAAATAACTACATTATTGCAACCATATATTACATTTGCGCGCATGCCTTTCAGGAGATAAAACTTGTAATGTGAAATATGAATAAGTTAATTGTAAGAAAATGTTGATTTTCAGCAAACTTTTCGTATGCAATTACGAAATCAGTAATAAACCTATTGCCTATTATAAATTACACAGAGAAGGATAAACTATCATGAGTCCTTTATTGTAGAATCTGTCATTTTAATTTTGACCTCTTAAAGCAGTCCTGTATCTTCTGTTTAGTTCCTTCTAATGTCTATGTCATTCAACATAAGCAAGGCATCAATAGTTACAGGGTATTATAATTTTGAGGTCAGGAGTTTTCTTTCATGAGTATTGAACAAATGCGAGTGTTTGTAACCACTGTTCATTTCCAAAAGAATTTGAACCTTAAGATAGGTAAAATTCCGTTTAAATTTGGAGCATAAATGTTCATCGGTATTGTACCAACCGTGTTTCACACAATTGTACATAATTCCTTTTGTATATATTATGCTTGTATCTTCGCTCCTCCCTCGCACTAAAACGAACATGAAAATTCCTGTCTGGTTTTTCCTCTGTGATATTGTCTGTCTTGTGAACTTGTCATGTCCTGTTGCCTTGAGGTTTTGTATATAAGGAGAGTGTTCCACAACAATATAACTCAGTCGTTTCCTATCTGCCTTTGATTTCACAACTCCTCTCTCGGCCCGTCACAGTATACAATACATAATGCAGGAACACGTGTGGGATGTCGTTAAGTTGAAGTACTTCGCGAAATATGAACACTGTAGCCACTTACGAAATAGGAAATTCTTCTTTAGTGTATTTCTCGTTATCATAATTAAAAATAATTTTTAATTAAAAAAAAAAAAGAAGGGTTAGCTACCAGAGGTATGAACATTACGGTAAATTACTATATATGAAAAGGTTCTTCCTGCCAATTTCTTGCTTTTATAATTAAAGACCATTTTTCCCAGCAGCTACATAAAACTCTAGATTCGAGAATAGAATATAGAAAAATATGGCTTGAATTCTGACACTCAAGGCGGGTATGGTACCTTGTTGTGTGTGTAGAATGAAGGAATCTATAATTTGAGATCCCTGGATTTGTTTATCGCCAAAGTAAACAGCGGCAGGGTGCTCGTTTTTGACACGTGGCTGTAATTAATTCTAGTCTTTCGGGGAAGGAAAATCCGTCCAGATTTCAAGTTCTTGATTTGAAGCTTAATGAGAAGAAAACTATGGAATGAAAGTTTATCGCTGGATTGAGAAAGCATTTAATGGAATTAGATTTTAGGAAATTATTACCTAAATAGTTGGATCTCTCTCTCTCTCTCTCTCTCTCTCTCTCTCTCTCTCTCTCTCTCTCTCGGGACACTTTAGTGTCAAAGATTTCCCCAGAAAACTCAGACCCTTGAACACTTGTTTATAAGTATCTATTCTCTTTTGAGCGACTTCTCGATATTGTATTACAAAGAATACAGTAAAGCTTAATGTTTCTAAAGGGGAGATGAAAACTATGAACATATACTGTATGATTGTTATACGTTTATTTATCATTACTATATTTTTCAATAAAATGTAGTATGAACAAAGATATATTTTTAGAATTCTGAGAACACGTATTTTGTGCTCGCGTAAAATGGGGGGAATTACTTACTCTATTTTTTTCGTAGAGTGTTAATTCATGTTAAAATATATTCCAAAACTTGTGAGTTCTTTAGTTTTGAAGTATAAAATTGTCATGGTGGTTTTGATTTAGTAAAACTTAATTTGATAACGGAAAAAAACTATAAAGGAATTATATAACATTTATTTTTATTCAGAAGGCACCAATCACCTACCGCTAAACCTACAATGCATTAACAAAGTTTAATCCGAATAGATAACTCTAGTTAACACGTTTCCAATAAAAAAAATAAAGATAAAGAATCTGTTCAAAATGTTGGGTAAAAATATATGAGTTATTGGTTGATTTCTGAATATCTATTGTCGGTGTTGACTTCATGATAAAGTGAGCTTTGTTCATATATTTTCCCTTTTCACAATTATTTGTCTCACTTCCAGTCAATTACTGGAGGTTACTTGTATGACTGGTTTGGTAAACGATTTTGAAATGTTTGCAGATTTAGGGTAATCCTGATCATCGTGCTATAATGGCCCCCCAGAGTAGATGAATTGCGAGAAATTAATTCTATTGCATGGAAAAGCTGCAATATTTGCAATATCCATTTTCCTTCCGTACGGGTGCTACTGAATTCACCGGGAAATCAGAAATAGAAGTGAAAAATAAGTTTTCTCAAACTTTTTAAAAACGTTTTTTGTTTGAATTATTATTCGTATAACATTTATAAGTTTTATCAGATGAAGCTTTTAATCGTTGTCGACAAATTTGGAATAAAAGTCATCTATTTGAAATACTTTTATCTTATTCATGTTCAGTAATTAGTGAGAATAAAGCGATTATGGAAAAGATACTGAATACAGTCTTTGTAAAATGATCTCATGATTGATTTGAAAACAAAAACATAAAAGTTTGAAATACAGCTCAAATGTCTGTGTTGTTTTAGGTTGGGAGTAATAGCGAATTAGTAAACCTTTATCTAGGAAAAGTAATGTGTTATTATTTGATTTCCACAGTTTTTGTGCTTGGAAACATTAAAAATTAAATCGTGTATCTATGATGAAGAAATCTGCTAAATTAAGAGAAGAAACGGCAATAGCAAGTATTCACAGCAAACCTTAAGGTTACCAAGGATTGTCTGTTTAGTTCTGCATATTAAGAGATGTGTGATTGTGTCTGGATTCAGTAATTATGAGAGGTAGGATAGTAAGGATGGTCATGTTTGAAATATCAAAAGTAGATTTTGATTTTATAGAAATTTAGGTGTAAATTTTTTTTTCATTTTTTTTTTTTTCAATTTGCTATTAAGCTCAGTAGCTGTTTTATTGACTGACAGATATTAGCAGTCTCGATAGCTTATGGAAACTGTCTAAGATTATCGTTTGAAGCTGATCACATGATAGTAAATATGATTTATTATTATTATTTTTTTTACACTAGTATCTGAGAACTGGGGTGAGAATATCTAGTTAATAAATACCTCAAAGGATCAGAGCAGAGGCCGTTGTTGAAATCCGTTTAATGAAGAGCAAATGCCAAGAGGTGTGAATTGACCTTAATCTGTTATGTGCATTTCGTAAATGGCAGGGTGCAGTAAGTAGGCTTGTTCGTACATGTGTCTGTTGCGAAACAAATGATAAATTATCTGCCAATGAGCAAGATCAGGTCGAAGAAAGGTCAGACACTTTAAACTTGGTAATAGTTTAGGAAGAGAAAGCCCAATTAGATGGATTTGATGTAAGTTGAAATATTTTTTGTGTGTGTATTCATTTCTCTATGAACTCCATTATCAGAACTACATAAATTGCTATTTAGGCCCTGTAAACGTCATTTGCTTCTACATAAAATCTTATTGTATTTTATTAATATTATTTTTCTGAACATTATAAGTTATTTAATTAAGACTTTGTTCATTTATATTGTGTATTTCTGAAACCACTTCATTAATGAAACTTGAATTAATTCAAAGATAATTACACAAAATTAATACAGAACTTGACCAGAGATATTTTTTTATCTCAATTTCTGTGTCTTCTTCACACATGTTGGCTGACGATAGCTGGCTGTTCATGACTGTTAATCATCAATTTTTGCAACTCTGTTGTTAGTATTTGGTTTGTGATTAAAAAAAATACTCCCCGTTTCTTATTTAATCTGTAAACATTGTTAAATCAACCATTTTTGGGTACCACAGGGAGATTACTAGTAAATGTTTGTTGTGGTTAAGGATGAGGTCTTACAGCCTTACAGAGTTCCCTTCATCTCTAGAACATTTATGGCTTAACTCCATCGTAGCAGTTGAACAAGAAAAAAAACATGAAAAAAAAAAAAATGTTGTTTTACCTGGTTAGCAATGTTTTAAGGGTAACTTTGCATGTCTGATAGAAGTTTAGTTTGAATGTCGTGGTAGTATATCGTTTTGACCTGGAAAGGAATTTAGTAAGGGACATATAGTGATGGAATGAAAGAGAGAGAGAGAGAGAGAGAGAGAGAGAGAGAGAGAGAGAGAGAGAGAGAGAGAGAGAGAGAGAGAGAGAGAGAGAGAGAGTTAGTCTGTAGTCCAAATTCTGTGTTAGCGCTTGACTAGGTTTATTGTATAGCTGATGGGAGAAAAACACGCAAGAGATACATAACATGTAACATGATGCAGATGTATGAATTTGAATATTTAAAGTATAGAATTTGTATGTTACAATGCTGTTACATGATCAACTTTGCTTGAAATTGAGACCAATTGTTATTGGTAAAAAAAACCATTACTCTTAAACTGCGCTTACTCTCATGTTCCCAGTATGATGAGACTTCGAGATGTTTACTTTGATTATTATGTAAAGCACCTCATGAAAATGGAACAATTGATCGCTAATTTTCAATTAAAATCTCCCTTCCCCCGAGTGCTGGTGGCCGTAAAAGTAGACGATTTTGAAGAGTGATGATATTGAAACTGGCGTTGTAATTGATCCTTTTTGCTGTCGCTACGCCAGTTTTTGCCAGGCATTACTTTGTGGTGGGCAGTATTTTCTTTCCATTTCAGCTGAGGTCTTTAATTAATTCTCAATAATTTCGGTAATTAATGAGGATTTTGTTTTTCTTCTTATTTAGCCGACCAAAATTTTTGTAATTGAAATTCGGCTAAGGTTCCAAAAAAAAAAAAAAAAAAACGTTTGCAAAGGAATGTGTATGATTAACGTCCTGCCTGACGATAATCCGGCATTGTTCATTATACTAGGGAATAGTAATATAATACTAAACAGAGATGGACTGTTTAATGTAATCTTCTTTGATATATATTTAATTTAGATTTTTTTATATAGTTACTTATTTTGTTGGTTTTAAGTTGTTAAGTATATTGTAACCGTAATTGTGTTTGTCTGTAATTTTAGTGAAATAGTAAAAAGCGGAAATGTTGTTTTCTTCTAGCTTGTTATCATTTTCTTGAATTGTTTGTCTTATTTTTGTTATGTAGAAAACAGCAGCATTTGTTATATTGCTATTCGATTAAGTTGATTATTTTAATGGATAATTATTGAGGATTGATTTAACACTTCTTAGGTATTATATTTATAATTAGTTTTTAAATAGATTTGACTCGGATAGAGTAGAATGTAACGAAGTGTAGCATTCAAATTCGAAATGTAGCTTAAAACCTAATATTGGTAAAAAATGTTTCTTTAACAATAACTTCAGGTGACATTGAGCTTTGAGTCTGTAACTGAGAGGTGAGTTGAATGCAAATGACTATTTTCACAGATAGCAAGGTTATATACAAGAGTTTCAGAGCAAGGTGGTCACAAAATTCCAAACAAAATAATTCTTGAAAAGACAGGCTTAAACAGGTTCTTTTAACAGTGAGGTGAATAAAATAAAATACTGTTACGGTGTACGAGCATGTGTGAAACACGTGCGGTACATGGCTTCTCCCCTAAAAAAGACATGCATATGAAATGGGGCACCTTGCTTTTTAGAGGCATACAGTAGGCAGACCATCTTGGAGGAGATAGACTGTTTTTAAGCGAACAATGGAGACCCAGTCTTCTTTGCCACAAATTTTGATTAATAAAGCCTTCTGATTGTAACGAATACGAGGAAAGGGTGTGTGTAAGGGGATGTTAACGGTGGCATGCTAGTGTCGTTGCACAAGAAAATGTGTGTTGCAAAGGGTAAATCTGTCGATGTGTATTACTTAGCTGTGTGTTGTAAGTCTGGCAGCATGGAGTAAATTTTTCCACAACGGAAAGTAGACACTGGAGATTGTCAGAGAAGTTTGCAGACACAAACATTTGGCATGGACAACCAACAGGTCACTATACACCATTTCAGCTGTCGAGACATCCAGGGCGTCTTCAAGAGTGGTCCTTAGTCACAGGATGACCCATGGAAGCTGGGTAAACTAAATTTAGTTTGAGTCCTTGCAGCGAAACATTAAAGCTGCTTTGAGTGTATAATGAAAACATTCAACCAATCCATTGGCAGCAGCGTTGCAGGCAGTTATCTGATGTAGGGTGACTCCCAGGAGATTAGCTAATAATGTCCACAATTGAGAGGGTAGAGTGGCATCCCTTTCAGAAAAAAATATGCTCAGGGAAACAAATTTTGCTATCCACTCTGAGAGTAAGGCAGATGTACATGAGGCACACGTTGCAATTTCCATGGGAGTGGCTTTAAGCTAATGAGTTGAGCGGTCGATAATGTTTAACAGGTAACGTTGTTCTTGTGATGTGGATAGGAGATCTACTACATCGACGTGAATGCACTAAAAACAACGCTGAGGTTGAGGAAAGGTGCTCACTACTGAGTCAGCGTGTCAATGAAGTTTGGCTTGAAGTACAGTTACGAATCCAATCCTTAGCATCTTTAGTAATGCCGTGCCAAATGAACTTCCTCTTTAGTAGCTGTGCAGTAGATTGGCACGAGGGATGTGAGAGGCCATGAATGAAATCAAACACCTGTCTGCGCATGGGAACATGTATCCATGGTCGTGGTCTACAGGTATTGATGTCACAATAGGAGGATGTGTTGAAATTGTCTAGGGCTACATTTTCCCAACAGAGGGATATGCTAGATGTCCTACATGCTTGGTACTCTGAATCTTTTCGTTGGTTCTCTTTCAAGGTGTTGTAATCTATTCCCAGGTGAATGGTGGCCAATGTGTTTATAGACAGGGCATTGGAAACGAGGTTCATTTTCCCAGGTACATGTGGAAGGGTACAATTGTATTTAGCCACGGGTGGACCAGGCGTTGGAATGGCGAGTGAAGGCATGTACCAGAGGCATGTGGTTTGTGTGAATGACGGATGGCGAACCTTCTAAGAAGTGGCGAAAGTGATGAATAGCCAAATGCACCACCAGTAATTTATGGTCGAAGGTAGAGTAGCCGGATTTTGCCTTGGACAGTTTTCTACTGAAGAAGGCTAATGTGTGGGGTGAGCAGTTGACCACCTGCTCAGGTACTGCAATAATAGCGACATTGCTGGCATGGGTTGAGAAGGAGAAGGACATGTGAAATGGGAAAAGTGTGAGCAGCAGCGATTGATAGGGCATTCTTTGTGTGTCAGAAAACCGCTCATTTAAAGGGACCCCACTTCAGGTCTTTTGGCTTGCCCTTGAGGGAGGCGTAAAGGGGGCCAAGAGTGACATCAAGTGCTGGCAGGAAATGGTGATAATAGTTGATCATGCCCAAGAATTCTTGCAGTGCTTTGACTGTTGAGGGCCTGAGGAAGTTCTGAACAGCTGCCACCTTCTCAGGGAGGGGATGGACTCCTTTAGGAAAGATGCGGTGCCCGAAGAACGATATTTCATTGGCACCGAAGGTACACGTCGTACCCGGCTACAAGGTCTTTCTGTTTTGGCCATCGAGCATGATGTGTAGGTGATGGTGGTACTCTTCTTTGGAGGAAGAGAACACAAGTATATAGTGTGCATAATTGACATAGAAAGGGAGGTCCCATAAGGTGCCATCCATGAGGCATTGTTAAGTGGCCCCAACATTACGAAGGTCAAAATAGGAGTAATGGAAGGTGTATGTACCGGAGAGGGTGGTGATGGCAGTCATGGGGGATGTCTTCTGGGTTCATGGGAACATGATAATACCTCTTCAGGAAGTTGAGCTTGGAGAACACCTTCACTTTGGGCAAGGTGGAGGTCATGTCCGGAATATTTGTAATAGTATAGGGACTCTGGTCTGACAGCATTTTCAAGTTACTGTACTCCCCACGCCAGCGCAGAGGGACGTCTTTCTTCAGGACGATGTGTAAGGGTGACGATTATGGGCTTGAGGCCTTGTGGCAAAAGCCTATTTCTTCCATTTTGGTGAATGTTTATTTTGCGGCAGCCAAAAGATCTGTTGCCAGACTCCAGAATCTGGCAAACACTGTTCGGCCCCCTGGTCTTGATATGGTCATAAATACTGCGTTTGATTGAACTGTGAGTGTTTGGAGAAGTTTTGGATGGAATACTTCCTGGTAATGCATAGGAGGTGGGTGTAGTCATCCATGGTTGTAATGATGTTGAGAGTGAGGTCGAAGGGGCAGGTTGAAGAGGTGTCGATGAGTAAGAGTCTGCGTTGACTATCGGTGAGCGACATCAACCAGGAGGTGGAAATGTGAGAGGAAATTTGCACCGAGGATTCTAATTACAACACCAACAACGAGAAATTTCCAAATATATTATTTGCTTCCTAACGAAAATGTGAGGGTTTCGTAACCATAGATCGGTATCATAGATCTGTTGGCAGCTGCCCTGAGTGATATCTTCTTATTCTGAACTCTTGTATATAAGGTCGCTGTCTGTTAAAATAAAGTTGGTGACATACACCTCACCTCTCAGTTATAACCTCACTGCTCACTGTCACATTAGTGACCCCGGAGTGACTGGAGGCCACTGACACTGACAACCGTTCGCACATATCTATGCAGCAGCCTCGTATTTAGAGCAGTAGTAGCATAACTGCTGCTGATGAGCATCAGAAACTGGCTTTAGAGGTCGTTGTTTGGGGCGTGAGTGAATGTTACGCAGGAGGGGGTTTGCCACTCGGGCTTGTCACAGGCTACAGGCCTGTGTCCTACTGCATTCACGTCAGCTTCAGTTGATGTTGAATAGTTGACTTCTTGGTCAGGAGTTGCGGTGTTCATTGAGGTCTTGAAGGTGGTGAAGTGGCTGTCCATAATGGCAGAGACTTTGGTCATCAGGTCCTTCATGAGCAAAATATTGATACCCGGTATGACATCGCTTGCAGGTTCGGGTAAGCGTTGTACCCAAAGGGCACTAAATAGGTTCACCTCACAATGAGAGCTGTGTATGGCAGGTTACAGGCAAGCGATTTTGGTCATTTCCCTGAGGGCGAGCGAAGCCTTTTGAGAGAGCTTTGAAGGTTAGGCTGTATGGGCGGCTGGCGATGGCAAGTACTGCTCTAGGAGGTATGCTTTGAGGTCTTTGTACGCTACTGAAGTATTCCACTGCTCGCAAAGCCGATGAGAGATTTCCGGAAAAGTGTCCTTAGAGATTACTGCGAGAACATTTCTGCTTTGTTGCTTAAGCAAGTCACTCCTTTGATGTGGAATTGGACCTCAGCTTGCTGAAACCAGGTTGACGTTTCTGTGCTGGCGAAGGGCAGTGGTTTCATAGGAATGGCATTGATAGGAGTCAGAGTTAGAGGGCGGCATCGTCAAACAGTAAGTCATGGCAATGAGGGGGAAGGCTGGAGGGAGCTGGTCATTCCGATGGTCACCAGCGTGACAGTGAGCCGTGAGTCTCTGACAGAGGCGAGATGATTGCAACTAACTTTATTTCCACAGACAGCGAACTTGAATACAAGAATTTCAGAGCTAGAAGGCCACAAAAATTGAAACAATTTCTTTCCTGAGAAGGCTGGCTTGAACAGATTTTGTCAACAGAGAGGTGTAGAGCGAGATATACAATAAAAAAGAACCTATTGTTAGTGCCCGATCGTGTGTGAAACGCAAGCGGTAGCCTACACTCCTCTTAAATGGGACATTTGTGTCTGCACTCTCTCTCTCTCTCTCTCTCTCTCTCTCTCTCTCTCTCTCTCTCTCTCTCTCTCTCTCTCTCTCTGAGTTTATACTATAATTAAAATATTTATAAGAAAACGGCTCCTGAACTGTATCTCAGGAAAGCTATAAGCAGCCTTTCTATTGATTTTCGTTAAGATTATAAAAAATGGCGTTCGTTTTTTGTTTTTCATTTGAGTTAGTTGGAGGTTGCTTCTGTTTCCCACCATCGTATCTGTATTATACTCCCAGACTCCTCCTTATTCTCAATTCCCCATCAGTGATGGGGTTTATGCTTAAACGTGTGTAACTCTTGAGCGATTCAAGTTTGCCTTGTTTATGTCGGTGGGAATTCCAAACTATTGTGGTATTGTTCTCGTAGTTTGTGTTTGTTCTAGAGTACATTGCCAAATATGCAAATGGGAGGTAGCCTGGGGATTCCTTAGAGTTCAAAGACGCAAGAAACTTCATCTGAATATCTGTTAGTCTTGAGCGTGATGTGAGCAAAAATAAAGCCTTTAGAAACTTGATCCCTAACCTTTAACAATGGGTCTTGTTATATTTGAGATGAATCAAGATTACATAACCTTCGTTTTGGTTGATGATTTGATTGACAGTGAAATACAGTAGAGTTCTCTTTGCATTATGGGTAAAGTAATACTTATTTTTCACACCACAAACCAGTAGGCCTACACACAAGGTCAATTTTAAAGAATAAATTAGGAAAATAAAAAAATAGAATGAAAAACAGAGCAGGTCTAATAATTAACATAATATGCTTGAGAAAAAAAAAAACATTGTCTTTGTCCCTTCTCTGAAAGAAGGAATCGGTGATACCGCCTTTATCTGTTCTCCTGATCTCATGTGTTTTCACATCGTCCCCTCTCCATAATTGTGAGATGTGGAACTCAATTTTCTATTTCTGTTTTTCTGTACTTTATAATTATATTGCATAAGGAGGTGCGTCTCTCCCATCATCATTAGAATCTTTGTTTCCCTCTTATTTTTTCTTTGGGCGTTGGTTAGACTATATACAGTATATATATATATATATATATATATATATATATATATATATATATATATATATATATATATATTTATATATATAAATTATAATGTATATATATAAATATATATATATATATATATATATATATATATATATATATATATATATATATATTTATATATATAAATTATAATGTATATATATATAAATATATATATATATATATATATATATATATATATATATATATATATATATATATATATATATATATATATATATATATATGTGTGTGTGTGTGTGTGTGTGTGTGTGTGTGTGTGTGTGTGTGTGTATAATGTGCGTTTTTATGACTTTTTTATTTTTCACCCTTTTTTTTAGATACGATTTGGACATCTTTATCGAAGGCTATTAAGTGGATGAGATATGGACGAGGTTTTATCAAAATAACACGCAGGAATGTTGAAAGGAATTAATAATTCGTATTTAACTTTTAGAATAAGTTTGGTCCACCAAGTGGAAGGAAACCATTTTAGTTATTCATAGTGAATAGAATTGGTCATATTTTTAGCACAGTAATTTGTGAAGAATGTTTTTAAACATTTTTCCTGTGTATCCATTATACACAAGACTATATAAAAGCGAATGATATTCTTAAAATACCGCTGTTGCATTTTAATATTTACAGCAGATTATGAATGGAAAATGAGATTTTCAGGCCATTCATCGTTCGCTGCAAAAGCATTCACCCACTATCATTTTTCCTTGGTGGGGTCCCGTGTGAACGAAAATATCTCCTGGTATTCCTTGGATTTGTCGATTCAAAATAAGAAAAGTTTATTTCTTATTCACTTGCGGTTGCAAGATGTTTATGAGGTGTAATGTATTAATTTCGGAGAAAATGTGCATTAGAATTAATTTCGGAAAGAATGGGATTAGAATTAATTTTGGAAAGAATGTCTTTGTAAAATGATCTCATGATTGATTTGAAAACAAAAACATAAAAGTTTGAAACAGAGCTTAAGTGTCTGTTTTGTTTCAAGTTGGGAGTAATAGCGAGTTAGTAAACCTTTATCTAGGAACAGAAATGTTTTATTATTTGATTTCCACATAGTTTTTGTGCTTGGAAACATTAAAAAATAAATATTGTATCTATGATGAAGAAATCTGCCAAATTAAGAGAAGAAACGACAATAGCAAGATTTCACAGCAAACCTTAAGGTTACCAAGGATTGTCTGTTTAGTTCTGCATATTAAGAGATCTGTGATTGTGGCTGGTTTCAGTAATTATGATAGGTAGGATTGTAAGGATCGCCATGTTTGAAATATCAAAAGTAGATTTTGATTTTATAAGAATTTACGGTGTAAATTTTTTCATCTTTTTTTTCAAATTTGTTATTAAGCTTAGTAGCTGTTTCATTGACTGACAGATATTAGCAGCCTCGATAGCTTATGGAAACAGTCTAAGATTATCGTTTGAAGCTGATCACATGATAGTAAATATGATTAATTATTATTATTTTTCTTTAAATATATCCTAGGACTGGGGTGAGAATATCTAGTTAATAGATACATCAAAGGTTCAGAGCTGAGGCGGTTGTTCAAATCCGTTTAATTAAGAGCAAATGCCAAGAGGTGTGAATTAACCTTAATCTGTTATGTGCATTTCGTAAGTGGCAGGGTGCAGTAAGTAGTCTTGTTTCTACATTTGTCTGTTGCGAAACAAATGAGAAATTATGCGCCAATGAGCAAGATCAGTCGAAGAAAGGTCAGACACTTTAAACTTGGTAATAGTTGAGGAAGAGAAAGCCCAATTAGATGGAATTGATGTAAGTTGAAATATTTTTTTTTTTTGTATGTATTCTTATCTCTATGAACTCCATTATCAGAACTACATAGATTGCCATTTAGGCCCTGTAAACGTCATTTGCTTCTACATAAAATCTTATTGTATTTTATTAATATTATATTTCTGAACATTATGAGTTACTTAGTTAAGACTTTGTTCATTTATCTTGTGTATTTCCGAAACCACTTCAATAATGAGACTTGAATTAATTCAAAGATGATTACACAAAATTAATTCTGAACTTGACCAGAGATATTTTTTGTATCTCAATTTCTGTGTCTTCTTCACACATGTTAGCTGACGATAGCTTGCTCTTCATGATTGTTAATCATCAATTTTTGCAGCTCTATTGTTATTATTTGGTTTTGAGTCAAGAAATACTCCCCATTTCTTATTTAATCAGTAAACATTGTTAAATCAATAATTTTTGGGTACCACAGGCAGATTATTAGTAAATGTTTGTTGTGGTTAGGAATGATGTCTTACAGCCTTACAGAATTCCCTTCATCTCTAGAACATTTATGGCTTAATTCCATCGTAGCAGTTGATCAAGAAAAAAAAAAGAAATGTTATTTTACCTGCTGAGCAATGTTGTAATAGTAACTTTGCATGTCTGATAGAAGTTTAGTTTGAATGTCGTGGTAGTATATCGTTTTGACCTGGAAAGGAATTTAGTGAGGGACATATAGTGATGAAATGAGAGAGAGAGAGAGAGAGAGAGAGAGAGAGAGAGAGAGAGAGAGAGAGAGAGAGAGAGAGAGAGAGAGAGTCTGTATTCCAAATTTTGTGTTAGTGCTTGACTTGGTTTATTGTATAGTTGATGGGAGAAAAACACGCATGTAACATGATGCAGATGTATGAATTTGAATATTCAAAGTTTAGAATTTGTATGTAACAATGCTTTTACATAATCATCTTTGCTTGAAATTTAGACCAATGGTTTTTTTTTTTTTTTTTAGTAAAAAAGCCATTACTCTTAAACTGCGCTTACTCTCATGTTCCCAAAATGATGAGACTTCGAGATGTTTACTTTGATTATTATGTAAAGCACCTCATGAAAATGGAACATTTGATGGCTAATTTTCAATTAAAATCTCCCTTCCCCCGAGTGCTGGTGGCCGTAAAAGTAGACGATTTTGAAGAGTCTGGATATTGAAGCTGGCGTTGTAATTAATCCTTTTTGCTGTCGCTGCGCCAGTTTTTGCCAGGCATTACTTTGTGGTGGGCGATATTTTCTTTCCTCTTCAGCTGAGATCTTTAATTTATTCTCAATAATTTCGGTAATTAATGAGGATTTTGTTTTTGTTCCTATTTAACCGACCAAAACAAAAATCAAACTTTCTGTAATGGAAATTCTGTTAAGGTTTCAAAAACAAAACGTTTGCAAAGGAATGTGTATGATTAACGTCCTAACTGACGATAATCTGGCATTATTCATCATACTAGGGAATAGTAATATACTAAACAGAGATGGACTGTTTAATGTAATCTTCTTTGATATATATTTAATTTTAAGTTCCTTTTATATAGTTACGTGTTTTGTTGGCTTTAAGTTGTTAAGTATATTGTAACTGTAATTGTGTTTGTCTGTAATTTGGTGAAATAGTAAAGAGGTGAAATGTGGTTTTCTTTTAGTTTGTTGACATTTTCTTGAATTGTTTTGATATTTCTGTTAAGTAGAAAACAGAAGTAATTGTTATATTTCTATTATATTAAGTTGATTATTTTAATGGATAGATATTGAGGATTGTTTTAACATTTCTTAGGTATTATATGTAATTAGTTTTCAAATTGATTTGACTCTGATAGCGTAAAATGTAACGAAGTGTAGCATTCAAATTCGAAAAGTAGCTTAAAGCGTAATATTGGTAAAAAAATGTTTCTTTAACAATAACTCCAGGTGTGTGAGCTGTGATTCTGTAATTGAGAGGTGAGTTGAATGCAAATGACTTTATTTTTACAGACAGCAAAATTATATATATAAGAGTTTCAGAGCAAGGTGGTCACAAAAATTCAAACAAAATAATTCCTGAAACGACAGGCTTAAACAGGTTCTGTTAACAGTGAGGTGTATAAAAGAAAATACTGTTACAGTGTACGAGCATGTGTGAAACACGTGCAGTACATGGCTTCCCCCCAAAAAAAGACACATGAAGTGTGGCGCCCTGCTTTTGAGAGGCGTACTGTAGGCGGGCTTTCTTAGAGGAAATAAACAGATTTTAAGCGATTAATGGAGACTTAGTCTTCTTTGCCATGAATGTTGATTAATAAAGCATTCTGATTGCAATGGATCCCGAGGAAAGGGCCCGTGGTGTAAGGGGACATTAGCGGTGGCTTGCTAGTGTCGTTGTATAGGAAAATGTGCGTTGCAAAGTGTAAATCTGTTGGTGTGTATTGCTCAGCTGTGGCTTGTAAGTCTGGCAGCATGGAGTAAAATTTTCCACAACGGGAAGTAGCCACTGGAGATTTGTCAGAGGAGGTTGCAGACGAAAAATATTTGGCAGGAACAACCAACGGCTTCCTAGACATCCAGGGCGTCTTCAGGAGTGGTCCTCAGTCCCATGAGGACCCAGGGAAGCTGGGTAAACTAGCTGAGTCCTTGCAGCAGGTCATTAAAGCTGCTTTGAGAGTGCAATGAAAACGTTTAACCATTCCATTGGCAGCAGTGTTGTAGGCAGTTATCTGATGTATGGTGACTCCTAGGAGATTAGTTAGTGATGTCCACAATTGAGAGGTTAAAGTAGTACCCCTGTCAGAAATAATATGCTCAGGGAAACAAATTTTGCTATCCACCCTGAGAGTAAGGCAGATGCACATATGGCATACATTGCAATTTCCATGGGAGTTGCTTCAGGCCAATGAGTTGAGCAGTTGTTGATGTTTAACAGGTAACAATGTCCTTGTGATCTGAATAGGAGACCTACTACATCAACGTGAATGGTGGCAAAATTATGTTGAGGTTGAGGAAAGGTGCTCACTACTGAATCCTTTTGTCAATGATGTTTGGCATGAAGTCAGTTACGAACCCAATCCTTAGCATCTTTAGTAATGCCGTGCTAAATGAACTTCGTCTTTAGTAGCTGTGCAGAAAATTGGCAGGAGGGATATGAGAGGCCATGAATGAATTCAAACACCTGTCGGCGTATTGGAGCATGTATCCATAGTCGTGGTCTACAGGTATTGATGTCACAAGAGGGGGATGGTGTTGGAGTTGTCAAGGGCGACATCTTCCCAATGTGCTGAATGTCCTAAATGCTTGGTACTCTTAAATCTTTTCGTTGGCTTCTGTCAAGGTGTTGTAATCTAATCCCAGATGAATGGTGCCAATGTGTTTATAGACAGGGCATCGGAAACTGGGTTCATTTTACCAGGGACGTGTGGATGGGTACGCCACGGTGGAGAGATGGTTGCATTGGCGGGTGGAACTGCTGTTGGACTGGCGAGTGAAGGCATGTGTTTTGTGTGAATGACACAGGCAAACCTTCTAAGAAGTGGCGAAAGTGATGAACAGCTAAATGCACCACCAGTTATTTGTGGTGGAAGGTTGAGTACCTAGATTCTGCCTTGGATAGTTTTCTACTGAAGAAGGCCAATGGGTGTGGCAAGCAGTTGACCACCTGCTTTAGAACTGTACCAATAGCAACATCGCTGACTTCGGTGGAGAAGGAGAGGGGCATGTGACATGGGAAAATTGAGAGCAGCAGTGATTCATTGGGCATTTTTTGTGTTGCAGAAAACCGTTCCTTGAAAGGGACCCCATTTCAGGTCTTTTGGCTTGCCCTTGAGGGAGGCCTATAGAGTTTCCAGGAGTGGCGGCGAGTGCTGTAAGAAAACTTTGATTATAGTTGATCATGCCCAAGAATTGTTGCAGTTCTTTGACTGGCGATTGCCTGAGGAAGTTCTGAACGACTGCCACCTTCTCAGGGAAGGGGATGGACTCCTTCAGTAAAGATGTAGTGTCTGAAGAACAATATTTCATTGGCACCAAAGGTACACATGTCGTTCCCAACTTCAAGGTCTTTCTGTTTTAGGCCATCGAGCATGATGTGTAGGTGATGGTGGTGCTCTTCTTTAGAGGAAGAGAACACAAGTATATAGTCCACATAATATACTTAGAAAAGGAGGTCCCATAAGATGCCATCCTTGAGGCATTGAAAAGTGGCCTCAACATTACGAAGGCCAAAATTGGAGTAATTGAAGGTGTATGTACCCAAGAGGGTGGTGAAGGCAGTCATAGGTATGTCTTCTGGGTTCATGGGCACCTTATAATCCCCCTTCAGGAAGTTGAGTGTGGAGAACACCTTCACTTTGTGCAAGTAGGTGGTCATGTCTGGAATATTTGTAAAGGGATAGGGACTCGGTTCTGTCTGCATGTTCAAGTTATTGTACTTCCCACACCGGTGCAGAGGGACATCTTTCTTCAGGTTGATGTGTAAGGGTGACGACTATGGGCTTGAGGCCTTGTGGCAAAAGGCTATTTCTTCCATTTTGGTGAATTTTCATTTTGCGGCTACCCAAAGATCAGGTGCCAGATGCCAGAATCTGGCAAACACTGCTGGTCCCCGTTGTCTTGATATGGTAATGAATACAGTATTTGGTTGAACTGTAAGGGTTTGGTAAGGTTATGGACAGAAAAGTTCTTGGTATTACATAGGAGGTGAGTGAAGTCATCTGTGGTTGCACTGATGTTGAGAGTGAGGTCAGATTGAAGAGGTGTCGACGAGTAAGAGTCTGTGTTGACTAACTATCAGTGAGCGACATCAATCAGGAGGTGGAAATGTGAGAGGAAATTCGATCTGAGGATTCCCAATACAACGCCAGCAACGAGAAACTTCCAATTATATATGGTGCTTCAAAACGATAATGTGAGGGTTTCGTAACCATGGATCGGTATCGTAGAACCGTTGGCAGCTGTCCTGAGTGATATCTTCTTACTTTGAAACTCTTGTATATAAGGTTGCTTTCTGTTGAAATAAAGCTGGTTACATTCACCTCACTTCTCAGTTACAACCTCACTGCTCACTGTCAGATTATTGACCTCGGAGTGACGGAAGGCCACTGCCATTGACAAAAGGCTGTAGGGGTCGTTGGTTGGGGCATGAGTGAGTGGTGGGGGGTTGTTGCCACTCGGGCTTGTCTCAGGATAGGCGCCTGTGTCCTACTACCTTCTCGTCGGCTTCGGTTGAATAGTTGACCTCTTGGTCAGGACTGGCGATGTTGATGGAGGTCTTGAAGGTGGTGGAGTGGCTCTCCATAATGGCAAAGACTTTGGTTATTAGATCCTTTATGGACAAAATATTGATATCCGGGATGGCATCACTTGCAGGTTCAGGTAAGCGTTGTACCCAAAGGGCTTGAAGTAGGTTTACCTCACAATGAGAGCCGCCTGGGCAAGCGAAGCTTTTTGAGAGAGCTTTGAAGGCTTGGCTATACGGGCGGCTGGCGATGGCAAGTACTGCTCTAGGAAGTATGCTTTGAGGTCTTCGTACGCTACTGGAGTGTTCCACAGCTCGCAAAGCCGATCGGAGATTTCCGGGAAAGTGTTTCTCAGAGATTGCCGCGAGAACATAATCTGCTTTGTTGCTTAAACAAGTCACTCCTTTGATATGGGATTGGACCTCTGCTTGCTGACACCAGGCTGACGTTTCTGTACTGGCGAAGGGCAGGGCAGCAGTTTCATAGGAGTGGCGTTGATAGGAGTCAGAGTTGGAGGGTGGCATCATCAAACAGTAAGTCATGGCAATGAGGGGGAAGGCTGGAGGGAGCTGGTCACTGCGATGGTAACCAGTGTGACACCTATGAGTCTAACAGAGGCTAGGTGAATGAAAAAATAGAATATCATTAGTGCCCGAACGTGTGTGAAACAGAAGTGGTACATTCCTCTTAAATGGGACATGTGCGTCTCTCTCTCCCTCTCTCTCTCTCTCTCTCTCTCTCTCTCTCTCTCTCTCTCTCTCTCTCTCTCTCTCTCTGAGTTTATACAATAATCGAAATATAAGAAAAACGCCCCCAGAACTGTATCTCAGGAAAGCTATAAGCAGCGTTTTTATTGATTTTCGTTAAGATTATAAAAGATGGCATTCGTTGTTTTTTCTATTTTTAGTTAGTTACAGCTTGCTTCTCTTTTTACCGCCGTCGTATCTGTAATATACTCCTAGACTCATCCTTATTCTCAATTCCCGTTCATTGATGGGATTCATCCTTAAACGTTTGTAACTCTCGGGCGATTTTATTTGACTTTGATTATCGTCTTTGTCAGTCTTGTTTTTGTCGGTGGGAATTCCAAACTATTGTGGTGTTGTTTGTCGTCGTTTGTATTTGTTCTAGTGTACTTTGCCTAATATGTAAATGGAGGTAGCCTGGGGATTCCTTAGAGTTCAAAGATGCAGGAAACTTTCATATGAATGTCTAGTCTTGAGTGTGTTGTGAAGAAAAATAAAGCCTTTAGGAACTTTATCCTCAACCTAAAGCTATGGGTGTTATTCTTATAATTATTTTTGCTAATTGCATATTACATAAGCTTGGTTTTGGTGGATGATTTGATTGATTGTGAAATACAGTAAAGAGTCGTCTTTGCATTATGGGTAAAGTAATACTTATTTTTCACACCACAAACCAGTGGGCCTACATACAAGGTCAATTTTAAATAATAGATTAGGAAAATAACAAAATAGAATAAAAAAAAAGAGCAGGTCGAATAATTAACAAAATATGCTTTCAAGAAAAATGTTGAAATATTGAAGGATAAAGACCATAGTCTTTGCCCCTTCTCTGTAGTAAGGTGTCAGTGATACTGCCTTTAGTTGTTCTCCTGATCTCATGTGTTTTCACTTTGTTTCCTTTCCATAATTGTAAGATTAGGAACTCACTTTCTACTTCTGTTTTTCTCTACTTTATACTTTTATTGCATAAGAAGGTGCGTCTCTCCCTTCATCGTCAGAATCTTTGTTTCCCCGTTATGCAATGTAGTACACATACACACACACACACACACACACACACATATATATATATATATATATATATATATATATATATATATATATATGTATATATATGTATATATATATATATATATATATATATATATATATATATATATATATATATATGTATATATATACATATATATATATATATATATATATATATATATATATATATATATATATATATATATATATATAATATGCGTTTTTGTGACTTTTTTATTTGTCACCCTTTTCGTTAGATACGATTTAGATATCTTTATCGAAGGCTATTGAGTGGATGAGACTTGGACGAGGTTTCATCTAAATAACACGCAGGAATGTAGAAAGGAATTAATAATTCGTATTGAACTTTTAGAATAAGTTTGGTCCACCAAGTGGAAGGAAACCATTTTAGTTATTCATAGTGAATAGAATTAGTTATATTTTTAGCGCAGTAATTTGTGAAGAATGTTTTTAATTATTTTTCCTGTGTATCCATTATACAACAAGACTATATAAAAGCGAATGATATTCTTAAAATACCGCTGTTGCATTTTGATATTTACAGAAGATTATTAATGGAAAATGAGATTTTCAGGCCATTCATCGTTTGCTGCAAAAGCATTCACCCACTATCATTTTTCCTTGGTGGGGTCCCGTGTGAACGAAAATATCTCCTCGTATTCCTTGGATTTGTTGATTTAAAGTCTACTTCTTCTTCAGTTGCGGTTGCAAGATGTTTATGAGACGTAATGTATTGATTTCGGAGAAATTGTGCATTAGAATTAATTTCGGAAAGAATGGGCATTGGATTTAATTGGGGAAAGAATGGCATTAGATTTAATTGGGGAAAGAATGGCATTAGATTTAATTGGGGAAAGAATGGCATTAGATTTAATTGGGGAAAGAATGGCATTAGATTTAATTGGGGAAAGAATGGCATTAGATTTAATTGGGGAAAGAATGGCATTAGATTTAATTTCGGAAAGAAGGGCATTAGATTTAATTTCGGAAAGAATGGTCATTAGATTTAATTGGGGAAAGAATGGCATTAGATTTAATTGGGGAAAGAATGGCATTAGATTTAATTGGGGAAAGAATGGCATTAGATTTAATTTCGGAAAGAAGGGCATTAGATTTAATTTCGGAAAGAATGGTCATTAGATTTAATTTCTCAAAGAATGGGCTTTAGAATTAATTGCGGAAAGCATGGACATTAGATTTAATTTCGAAAAGAATGGGCATTAGAATTTTATTTTATTATTTTTTTCTTGTTTATCTGATCTTCAGAGGCTTTTTCTTTTATGGCTGTTGGCTCCCCTCTCGACTTTCTCAAAGATTGTTCTTATTCCCATTCCCCTTCTAACACCTACTCCCCCCTTCCCCTCTTCCTTCTCCCCCTCTCCCCTCTTTCTCCTGTTCATATCGTTCGCTGTCCCTCCCTGCCTTCCTATGCTACTTCTGCCTCTTCATCTCAATTTTTCTTGTTATTCCTTCTCCCTTTCGTTATTGTTCCCACGTTTGCGATTTCATAGTTTCCTTCACGATGGGTATTTTTCTACTTCCGTAATTATTCTTTTAATTTTATCCTATTCTCCTATTTTTCTTCCTTCATCCAACACGTACTCCTCCATTCTCACTTTCCTCATTATCCTTCTCCCTCTTCATTATCTTTCCCTCTCATATTTTTGCTTCAGAGAGACTTAAATTGTAGGTATAATATGTGATCTTTTTATTTTATTTTCGTCATACTGACTTGTAACTAGAGGCAGGTATTGCTCTGGTGCATTTCTTTGGGACCAAAAAGTCCTCTAGGCTTTGCCATATTGAGGTACGACTCTATTGCTTACCTACATTGCTTTGTTTGTACTTTCATATTTTAATTTCGTTTTGATTACCGTTAAAAACTATGGGATCAAGTTATTCTTCCTTACAAGATGCTGGCACACACTCCTTGTAGTTAAGACAATGAACAATTCAGTTTTTAAAATAGCAATCTAAAAAGCTTAGTTTGCCTTCAAATGTCACATTTCAACTAGTACAATAAAGGAAGTGTGAACACTACACATTTTGACCATTATCATGCGACACGAAATGTAAATTTTATATTGATATTGCAGACATTATTTGGCGCATCTTCTTTGTTGTTTATATTTTTATACCTCAACGGTTTCGCCATTTTTCATAAAACAAACGTCTAGGGGCGATTGATACGAGCCCCCCTCGAGCTAAAGGTTCTACATAAAATCGAGTGTGTCGGTCGTTACAGTTGGTACCCATTTTAAGGTCCTGGGTCAAGGACCTTTTCGCCGATTACACCTAAACTAATAAACCTGGGTAAAGGACCTTTTCGCCGATTACACCTGAACTAATAAATATATAGGAATGTAGTTTGCACCATTGTGTTTCTCTTACTAAGTCGCATCGAATGGTGTACGTTTTTCCTCGGAAGGTCAATTTGGAATTATACCTTGGAATTGGAACCCCTGGTGGTATTGGTACTGGGCACAACCATCGGAAACTGTTACCTCCACGGATAAAGGTTCAACATGTTTTGTGTGTTGTACGCGAATTTTGGAGCATGTCTCTTTTCATCTCTTCATTGGGGCGGACGAAAATATTACGTTACATCTCATTTCGCACGACCTAGCACATGCCATGTTCCATTAATCGACCTCGGTGCTGGCGTGTCGAACGTTCCGGTGTTTTGGCCGCCAGATCCCTAAATGCTTGTACACACGAACACTCACACTCGCAAACATTGGCAGGGCACCAGACACCCGTTGAGATACTACCGCTAGAGAGTTATGGGGTTCTTCGACTGGCCAGACATTACTTCATTGGATCCTTCTCTCTGGTTACGGTTAACTTTCCCTTTGCCTACACATACACCGAATAGACTGGCATATTCTTTACAGATTCTCCTTTGTCCTCATACACCTGACAACACTGAGATTACCAAACAATTCTTCTTCACCAAAGGGGTTAACTACCGCACTGTAATTTTTCAATGGCTACTTTCCTCTTGGTAAGGGCAGAAGAGAGACTTTAGCTAAGGTAAGCAGCTCTTCTTGGAGGACACTCCAAAATCAAACCATTGGTCTCTAGTTTTGGGTAATGC
Source organism: Palaemon carinicauda (assembly GCF_036898095.1). NCBI lineage: Eukaryota > Metazoa > Arthropoda > Malacostraca > Decapoda > Palaemonidae > Palaemon > Palaemon carinicauda. Next base: position 16,462,919 of record NC_090765.1, on the reverse strand, counting down.
CATAGCCTCTGTACCATGGTCTTCCACTATCTTGGGTTAGAGTTCTCTTGCTTGAGGGTACACTCGTGCACACTATTCTATCAATTTTTTCTTCCTCATGTTTTGTTAAAGTTTTTATAGTTTATATAGGAGATATTTATTCTAATATTATTCTTAAAATATTCATTTTTTCCTTGTTTCCTTTCCTCACTGGGCTATTTTCCTTGTTGGAGCCCCTCAGCTTATAGCATTCTGCTTTTCCAACTAGGATTGTACCTTAGCAACTACTACTACTACTACTACTACTACTACTACTACTACTACTACTACTACTACTAATGATAAGTGGGCGGAATGCGGTGTCAGTCGCTGATCATGCGATTGTTCTGCATCTAATATTGGGCTTTAGTGCCCTGACCCTTCCAGTGCCTCTGTTCCTCATTGGTGACCTTTGAAATACTTGAGTGTTTTCAGGCTCACTGCTTAAATGCAACCGTATGTCATGTTGTCATAACCTTGAACAGTGGTTTTATAGATCATTGTGTAATAGATAGTTTTGAAAGTAATATATTCGAGAGAGAGAGAGAGAGAGAGAGAGAGAGAGAGAGAGAGAGAGAGAGAGAGAGAGAGAGAGAGAGAGAGAACAATGTTATCTTTCAGAGCACAGCTATGTAACAAACTTGTCTCAGAACTAATAAGGTTAAATTACTGTAGTGCCAAAAGGGGAAGGAAAGATCAACTGAAAATCAAATTTGAAAATGGGCATGTCAGAGGGAACCCATTCTTTTATGCTCGTAGATTATACGCATCTTAGTTCTCTCTCTCTCTCTCTCTCTCTCTCTCTCTCTCTCTCTCTCTCTCTCTCTCTCTCTCTCTCTCTCTCAAGTTTCATATCCAAATATCCGGGGTGATTCATGATAGTTAATTTTTGTCACATACTGTCAGCGTGATTTTTTGTCCTTAAAATTATATATTTACTTTCAACTGTGCCATTATAACGTGATTTCGTCACCCAAGTTTGACTTAGAATTGTGGTTAGTTTATGATTCTGCCAAAGACCCTAACCTTACTATTAGAACTTAACCCCTTCAGGTCTTTCTCGGTTGAATCATGAACATCTTAATTTAATGCCATTTTTGGGGGATTTGCGAATAGAACTATGCTTTTATCAAGTATTCAAGTTTCGATTCAATTACAAGGCTTTTTTTGTAATCAGGTATAAACTTTCTAATGACAACTGTGCCCAATTGATAATGCTCCAAATTCTAAACCAAATCTTCAATATGTAGGTAAACACACTGTCCTTGTCTAGAAAACTAAACTGAAATTACATTTCTGTTCATTTTCCTGAGACGCTTGTTTATTTTTGTTGCTCTGAAATTTTTTAGTCATCTTTTTACGGCAATATATGACCGAAAAAATTACTAAATATTTTACTCAATCACAAACATGTTTATAAATATGCACACATTATGTATGTGTATGTTTATTGTATATATACATAAATATATATTAATAAAGAATTATCATTTACCATAGAATTGCCTTTTGCTTCTAAATGTATAAGGGCATTTGATCTCCTAACGGGCTTTCCACTGTCATTCTAGGAGCGTTACAAATCTCCTGTCACGAGCGAGTGGCCATGTTACCCGCTCCTTGGATACCTGTTAGGATATGGACTGAACTGAATGGAAATAAGAAAGTGGGGAAAAGAAATAAAGGAGGAGGAAGGTTGTGAGAGACGAAGTGAATACCAGAAAGGAGAAAAGAGAAAAGACGAGTTGTACGTAAGATGGTAAAGAAGGAAGATGTGTAAATAGAGTCAGTTAATTAACGGGGTAAGAGTTTGTCGGGGATCGTTCACTATCCTAATTTTGTAAAAGATGTACGAGAGAAAATTACCTTCTGGAAACTGTGTCTTTCTTCAGCAAAAACTTTGCCAACGGTTAATTGGATCTGGAGAAAAGTCGATTATGTCATATCTGTAACAAAATCCTTTATAATTGTGGAGTTATGAATAAGCAAAGAAAACTATACCCCTTTAGTCCGCATGATTTTTTAGTCGTTTGTCCAGAAGGAACAATTGATTTTATTAGGGATTGTAGTGACTAGATAAAAACAAACAAATCGTCGTAAATTAATAGCTCACTTGTAATTATTAGGTCGACTTTTATAAATGGGCAAGTGGAAGGGTTGGTTGTTTTATGTTGCATGATTGGAATTTAAATAAGAGTGAAATAGTGTTAATGGTAATTTACAAATCTGCTTTTAAGATGACAGTTTTAGTACCTCTTAAATGCGACGTTAATGAGTGGAAATGAGGTTATTGTGGCTTTTAATCTCGAGAGGTTTCCGGAAAACCCCATAATAGATATATTTTTTTTTTCTTATTTTTGTCGCTGGAAATAATCAAGATTTTGTAATGGCGTTCAAAACAACTGCTTTTGATCTGTGAGTCTTCAGTCTTACTCTTTTCACAACTGTATTCATTGTAATCATTTTTGAATCTCTTGATAATTTTCATTCAAGTCAAAAATGATATATGAAAAGCATTGTGCTCTGCCAGAGCTGTAGACTAGAACTGCATCTTTGGCATCAATATACTGGTAAATATTCTAATTGTCTTTGATAGATAAATCAATCCTGTACTAAATGATTGAGATGTATTTCACCGGTGCATTACGTTTGAGTGCATTGCCATTACAATTGAGCGCCAAAATAACTACATTATTGCAACCATATATTACATTTGCGCGCCTGCCTTTCTGGAGAAAAAAACTTGTAATGTGAAATATGAATAAGTTAATTGTAAGAAAATTTTGATTTTCAGCAAACTTTTCGTATGCAATTACGAAATCAGTAATAAACCTATTGCCTATTATAAATTACACAGAGAAGGATAAACTATCATGAGTCCTTTATTGTAGAATCTATCATTTTAATTTCGACCTCTTAAAGCAGTCCTGTATCTTCTGTTTAGTTCCTTCTAATGTCTATGTCATTCAACATAAGCAAGGCATCAATAGTTACAGGGTATTATAGTTTTGAGGTCAGGAGTTTTCTTTCATCGAGTATTGAAGAAATGCGAGTGTTTGTAACCACTGTTCATTTCCAAAAGAATTTGAACCTTAGATAGATAAAATTCCGTTTAAATTTGGAGCATAAATGTTCATCGGTATTGTACCAACCGTGTTTCACACAATTGTACATAATTCCTTTTGTATATATTATGCTTGTATCTTCGCTCCTCCCTCGCACTAAAACGAACATGAATATTCCTGTCTGGTTTTTCCTCTGTGATATTGTCTGTCTTGTGAACTTGTCATGTCCTGTTGCCTTGAGGTTTTGTATATAAGGAGAGTGTTCCACAACAATATAACTCAGTCGTTTCCTATCTGCCTTTGATTTCACAACTCCTCTCTCGGCCCGTCACAGTATACAATACATAATGCAGGAACACGTGTGGGATGTCATTAAGTTGAAGTACTTCGCGAAATATGAACACTGTAGCCACTTACGAAATAGGAAATTCTTCTTTAGTGTATTTCTCGTCATCATAATTAAAAATAATTTTTAATTAAAAAAAAAAAAAAGAAGGGTTAGCTACCAGAGGTATGAACATTACGGTAAATTACTATATATGAAAAGGTTCTTCCTGCCAATTTCTTGTTTTTATAATTAAAGACTATTTTTCCCAGCAGCTACATAAAACTCTAGATTCGAGAATAGAATATAGAAAAATATGGCTTGAATTCTGACACTCAAGGCGGGTGCTGTACCTTGTGTGTGTAGAATGAAGGAATCTATAATTTGAGATCCCTGGATTTGTTTATCGCCAAAGTAAACAGCGGCAGGGTGCTCGTTTTTGACACGTGGCTGTAATTAATTCTAGTCTTTCCGGGAAGGAAAATCCGTCCAGATTTCAAGTTCTTGATTTGAAGCTTAATGAGAAGAAAACTATGGAATGAAAGTTTATCGCTGGATTGAGAAAGCATTTAATGGAATTAGATTTTAGGAAATTATTACCTAAATAGTTGGATCTCTCTCTCTCTCTCTCTCTCTCTCTCTCTCTCTCTCTCTCTCTCTCTCTCTCGGGACACTTTAGTGTCAAAGATTTCCCCAGAAAACTCAGACCCTTGAACACTTGTTTATAAGTATCTAGGCTATTCTCTTTTGAGCGACTTCTCGATATTGTATTACAAAGAATACAGTAAAGCTTAATGTTTCTAAAGGGGAGATGAAAACTATGAACATATACTGTATGATTGTTATACGTTTATTTATCATTACTATATTTTTCAATAAAATGTAGTATGAACAAAGATATATTTTTAGAATTCTGAGAACATGTATTTTGTGCTCGCCTAAAATGGGGGGAATTACTTACTCTATTTTTTTCGTAGAGTGTTAATTCATGTTAAAATATATTCCAAAACTTGTGAGTTCTTTAGTTTTGAAGTAAAAAATTGTCATGGTGGTTTTGATTTAGTAAAACTTCATTTGATAACGGAAAATAACTAAAAAGGAATTATATAACATTTATTTTTTATTCAGAAGGTATCAATCACCTACCGCTAAACCTGCAATGCATTAACAAAGTTTAATCCGAATAATTAACTCTAGTTAACACGTTTCCAAAAACAAAAAATAAAGATAAAGAATCTGTTCAAAATGTCGGGTAAAAATATATGAGTTAATGGTTGATTTCTGAAGAGCTATTGTCGGTGTTGACTTCATGATAAAGTGAGCTTGGTTCATCTATTTTCACTGTGCACAATTATTTGTCTCACTTCCAGTCAATTACTGGAGGTTACTTGTATGACTGGTTTGGTGAACGATTTTGAAATGTTTGCAGATTTAGGGTAATCCTGATCATCGTGCTACAATGTCCCCCGTAATAGATGAATTGCGAGAAATTAATTTTATTGCATGGAAAAGCTGCAGTATTTGCAATATCCATTTGCCTTCCGTACGGGTTGCTGCTGAATTTGCCGGAAAAACAAAAATAGAAGTGAAAAATAAAAGTTTTCTCAAACTGTTCGAAAACGTTTTTTGTATGAATTATTGTTCGTATAACATTTGTAAGCTTTATCAGATGAATCTTTTAATCGTTGCCGAGATATTTGGAATAAAAGTCATCTATTTGAAATACTTTTATCTTTTTACTCATGTTCAGTAATTAATGAGAATAAAGCGATTATGGAAAAGTTACTGAATAAAGACTTTTGAAAATGATCTCATGATTGATTTGAAAACAAAAACATAAAAGTTTGAAATAGAGCCCAAGTATCTGTTTTATTTTAGGTTGGGAGTAATAGTGAGTTAGTAAACCTTTATCTAGGAACAGCATTGTGTTATTATTTGATTTCCACATAGTTTTTGTGCTTGGAAACATTAAAAGATAAATCGTGTATCTATGATGAAGAAATCTGCCAAATTAAGAGAAGAAACGACAATAGCAAGATTTCACAGCAAAGCTTAAGGTTACCAAGGATTGTCTGTTTAGTTAGGCTATGCATATTAAGAGATGTGTGATTGTGTCTGGATTCAGTAATTATGACAGGTAGGGTAGATTTTGATTTTATAAGCATTTACGGGGTAAATTTTTTCACCTTTTTTTTTTTTTTTTATTTGTTATTAAGCTCAGTAGCTGTTTCATTGACTGGCAGATATTAGCAGCCTCGATAGCTTATGGAAACTGTGTAAGATTATCGTTTGAAGCTGATCACATGATAGTAAGTATGATTTAATATTTTTTTTTTTTTTTTTTAATTTGTATCTGAGAACTGGGGTGAGAATATCTAGTTAATAGATACTAGATACATCAAAGGTTCTGAGCAGAGGCCATTGTTTAAATCTGTTTAATGAAGAGCAAATGCCAAGAGGTGTGAATTGACCTTAATCTGTTATGTGCATTTCGTAAATGGCAGGGTGCATTAGGCTTGTTCGTACATGTGTCTGTTGCGAAACAAATGAGAAATTATGCGCCAATGAGCAAGATCAGGTCGAAGAAAGGTCAGACACTTTAAACTTGGTAATAGTTGAGGAAGAGAAAGCCCAATTAGATTGAATTGATGTAAGTTGAAATATTTTTTTTTTTTTTTTGGTTGGTATTCATTTCTCTATGAACTCCATTATCAGATCTACATAGATTGCCATTTAGGCCCTGTAAACGTTATTTGCTTTTACATAAAATCTTATTGTATTTTAATAATATTATTTTTCTGAACATTATAAGCTACTTAGTTAAGATTATGTTCGTCTATCTTGTGTATTTCTGAAACCACTTCATTAATGAGACTTGAATTAATTCAAAGATGATAACACAAAATTGATACTGAACTTGACCAGAGATATTTTTTGTATCTCAATTTCTGTGTCTTTTTCACACATGTTGGCTGACGATAGCTTGCTCTTCATCATTGTTAATCATCAATTTTTGCAGCTCTGTTGTTATTATTTGATTTGAGTCAGGAAATACTCCCCGTTTCTTATTTAATCAGTAAACGTTGTTAAATCAATTATTTTTGGGTACCACAGGCAGATTATTAGTAAATGTTTGTTGTGGTTAATTCCATCTTAGCAATTAAATAAGAAAATAAAATTCCATCGTAGTAGTTGAACAAGAAAAAAAAAATGTTATTTTACCTGCTGAGCAATGTTGTAAGAGTAACTTTGCATGTCTGATAGAAGTTTAGTTTGAATGTCGTGGTAGTATATCGTTTTGACCTGGAAAGGAATTTAGTGAGGGACATATAGTGATGAAATAGAGAGAGAGAGAGAGAGAGAGAGAGAGAGAGAGAGAGAGAGAGAGAGAGAGAGAGAGAGAGAGAGAGAGAGAGAGAGTCTGTATTTCAAATTTTGTGTTAGTGCTTGACTAGGTTTATTGTATAGTTGATGGGAGAAAAACACGCATGTAACATGATGCAGATGTATGAATTTGAATATCTAAAGTTTAGAATTTGTATGGTTTTTTTTTTTTTTTCTTTCTTTTTTTTTTTTTTTTTTTTTTTTTTTTTAGTAAAAAAACCATTACTCTTAAACTGCGCTTACTCTCATGTTTCCAATATGATGAGACTTTGAGATATTTACTTTGATTATTATGTAAAGCACCTCATGAAAATGGAACATTTGATGGCTAATTTTCAATTAAAATCTCCCTTCCCCCGAGTGCTGGTGGCCGTAAAAGTAGACGATTTGCAGAGTCTGGATATTGAAGCTGGCGTTGTAATTATTCCTTTTTGCTGTCGCTACGCCAGTTTTTGACAGGCATTACTTTGTGGTGGGCGATATTTTCTTTCCTCTTCAGCTGAGATCTTTAATTTATTCGCAGTAATTTCGGTAATTAATGAGGATTTTGTTTTTGTTCCTATTTAACCAACCAAAACAAAAATCAAACTTTCTGTAATGGAAATTCTGTTAAGGTTTCAAAAACAAAACGTTTGCAAAGGAATGTGTATGATTAACGTCCTAACTGACGATAATCTGGCATTATTCATCATACTAGGGAATAGTAATATACTAAACAGAGATGGACTGTTTAATGTAATCTTCTTTGATATATATTTAATTTTAAGTTCTTTTTATATAGTTACGTGTTTTGTTGGTTTTAAGTTGTTAAGTATATTGTAACTGTAATTTGTTTGTCCTGTAATTTGGTGAAATAGTAAAGAGGTGAAATGTGCTTTTCTTCTAGTTTGTTCACATTTTCTTGAATTGTTTTGATATTTCTGTTAAGTAGAAAACAGAAGTAATTGTTATATTTCTATTATATTAATTGATTATTTTAATGGATAGATATTGAGGATTGTTTTAACACTTCTTAGGTATTATGTGTAATTATTTTTCAAATTGATTTGACTCTGATAGCGTAAAATGTAACGAAGTGTAGCATTCAAATTCGAAAAGTAGCTTAAAATGTAATATTGGTAAAAAATGTTTCTTTAACAATAACTCCAGGTGTGTGAGCTCTGATTCTGTAATTGAGAGGTGAGTTGAATGCAAATGACTTTATTTTTACAGACAGCAAAATTATATATATAAGAGTTTCAGAGCAAGGTGGTCACAAAAATTCAAACAAAATAATTCCTGAAACGACAGGCTTAAACAGGTTCTGTTAACAGTGAGGTGTATAAAAGAAAATACTGTTACAGTGTACGAGCATGTGTGAAACACGTGCAGTACATGGCTTCCCCCCAAAAAAAAGACACATGAAGTGTGGCGCCCTGCTTTTGAGAGGCGTACTGTAGGCGGGCTTTCTTAGAGGAAATAAACAGATTTTAAGCGATTAATGGAGACTTAGTCTTCTTTGCCACGAATGTTGATTAATAAAGCATTCTGATTGCAATGGATCCCGAGGAAAGGGCCCGTGTAAGGGGACATTAGCGGTGGCTTGCTAGTGTCGTTGTATAGGAAAATGTGCGTTGCAAAGTGTAAATCTGTCGGTGTGTATTGCTCAGCTGTGGCTTGTAAGTCTGGCAGCATGGAGTAAATTTTTCCACAACGGGAAGTAGGCACTGGAGATTGTCAGAAGAGGTTGCAGACGAAAAATATTTGGCAGGGACAACCAACGGCTTCCGAGACATCCAGGGCGTCTTCAGGAGTGGTCCTCAGTCCCATGAGGACCCAGGGAAGCTGGGTAAACTAGTTTGAGTCCTTGCAGCAGGTCATTAAAGCTGCTTTGAGAGTGCAATGAAAATGTTTAACCATTACATTGGCAGCAGTGTTGTAGGCAGTTATCTGATGTATGGTGACTCCTAGGAGATTAGTTAATGATGTTCACAATTGAGAGGTTAAAGTGGTACCCCTGTCAGAAATAATATGCTCCGGGAAACAAATTTTGCTATCCACCCTGAGAGTAAGGCAGATGTACATATGGCATACGTTGCAATTTCCATGGGAGTGGCTTCAGGCCAATGAGTTGAGCGGTTGATGATGTTTAACAGGTAACAATTTCCTTGTGATCTGAATAGAAGACCTACTACATCAACGTGAATGGTGGCAAAATTATGCTGAGGTTGAGGAAAATAGCTCACTACTGAATCCTTTTGTCAATGATGTTTGGCATGAAGTCAGTTACGAACCCAATCCTTAGCATCTTTAGTAATGCCGTGCTAAATGAACTTCGTCTTTAGTAGCTGTGCAGAAAATTGGCAGGAGAGATATGAGAGGCCATGAAAGAAGTCAAACACCTGTCGGCGTATGGGAGCATGTATCCATAGTCGTGGTCTACAGGTATTGATGTCACAAGAGGGGGGGGGGGGGGGGGATGGTGTTGGAGTTGTCAAGGGCGACATCTTCCCAATGTGCTGAATGTCCTACATGCTTGGTACTCTTAAATCTTTTCATTGGCTTCTGCCAAGGTGTTGTAATCTAATCCCAGGTGAATGGTGCCAATGTGTTTATAGACAGGGCATTGGAAACTGGGTTCATTTTCCCAGGGAAGTGTGGAAGGGTACAATTGTATTAAGCCACGGTGGAGAGATGGTTGCATTGGCGGGTGGAACTGCTGTTGGACTGGCGAGTGAAGGCATGTGTTTTGTGTGAATGACACAGGCAAACCTTCTAAGAAGTGGCGAAAGTGATGAACAGCCAAATGCACCACCAGTTATTTGTGGTGGAAGGTTGAGTACCTAGATTCTGCCTTGGATAGTTTTCTACTGAAGAAGGCCAATGGGTGTGGCAAGCAGTTGACCACCTGCTTTAGAACTGCACCAATAGCGACATCGCTGACATCGGTGGAGAAGGAGAGGGGCATGTGACATGGGAAAATTGAGAGCAGCAGTGATTCATTGGGCATTCTTTGTGTTGCAGAAAACCGCTCCTTGAAAGGGACCCCATTTCAGGTCTTTTGGCTTGCCCTTGAGGGAGGCCTATAGAGTTTCCAGGAGTGGCGGCGAGTGCTGTCAGAAAACTTTGATTATAGTTGATCATGCCCAAGAATTGTTGCAGTCCTTTGACTGGCGAGTGACTAAGGAAGTTCTGAACGACTGCCATCTTCTCAGGGAGGGGATGGACTCCTTCAGTAAAGATGCAGTTTCTGAAGAACAATATTTCATTGGCACCAAAGGTACACATGTCGTACCCAACTTCAAGGTCTTTCTGTTTTAGGCCATCGAGCCTGATGTGTAGGTGATGGTGGTGCTTTTCTTTAAAGGAAGAGAACACAAGTATATAGTCCACATAATATACTTAGAAAAGGAGGTCCCATAAGATGCCATCCTTGAGGCATTGAAAAGTGGCCTCAACATTACGAAGGCCAAAATTGGAGTAATTGAAGGTGTATGTACCCAAGAGGGTGGTGAAGGCAGTCATAGGTATGTCTTCTGGGCTCATGGGCACCTTATAATTCCCCTTCAGGAAGTTGAGTGTGGAGAACACCTTCACTTTGTGCAAGTAGGTCGTCATGTCCGAAATATTTGTAAAGGTATAGGGACTCGGTTCTGTCTGCATGTTCAAGTTATTGTACTTCCCACACCGGTGCAGAGGGACATCTTTCTTCAGGATGATGTGTAAGGGTGACAACTATGGGCTTGAGGCCTAGTGGCAAAAGGCTATTTCTTCCAATTTGGCGAATTTTCATTTTGCGGCTACCCAAAGATCTGGTGCCAGATGTCAGAATCTGGCAAACACTGCTGGTCCCCGTTGTCTTGATATGGTAATGAATACAGTATTTGGTTGAACTGTAAGGGTTTGGTAAGGTTGTGGAGAGAAAAGTTCTTGGTATTACATAGGAGGTGAGTGAAGTCATCCATGGTTGCACTGATGTTGAGATTGAGGTCATATTGAAGAGGTGTCGACGAGTAAGAGTCTGCGTTGAGTAACTATCTGTGAGCGACATCAATCAGGAGGTGGAAATGTGAGAGGAAATTCGCTCTGAGGATTCCCAATACAACGCCAGCAACTAGAAATTTCCAATTATATTCGGTGCTTCAAAACGATAATGTGAGGGTTTCGTAACCACAGATCGGTATCGTAGAACCGTTGGCAGCTGTCCTGAGTGATATCTTCTTACTTTGAAACTCTTGTATATAAGGTTGCTTTCTGTTGAAATAAAGCTGGTTACATTCACCTCACTTCTCAGTTACAACCTCATGCTCACTGTCAGATTATTGACCTCGGAGTGCCGGAAGGCCACTGCCATTGACAAAAGGCTGTAGAGGTCGTTGGTTGGGGCGTGAGTGAGTGGTGGGGAGTTGTTGCCACTCCGGCTTGTCTCAGGATAGGCGCCTGTGTCTTACTGCCTTCTCGTCGGCTTCGGTTGAATAGTTGACCTCTTGGTCAGGACTGGCGATGTTGATGGAGGTCTTGAAGGTGGTCGAGTGGCTCTCCATAATGGCAAAGACTGTGGTTATTAGATCCTTTATGGACAAAATATTGATATCCGGGATGGCATCACTTGCAGGTTCAGGTAAGCGTTGTACCCAAAGGGCTTGAAATAGGTTTACCTCACAATGAGAGCCGCCTGGGCAAGCGAAGCTTTTTGAGAGAGCTTTGAAGGCTTGGCTATACGGGCGGCTGGCGATGGCAAATACTGCTCTAGAAAGTATGCTTTGAGGTCTTCGTATGCTACTGGAGTGTTCCACAGCTCGCAAAGCCGATCGGAGATTTCCGGGAAAGTGTTTCTCAGAGATTGCTGCGAGAACATAATCTGCTTTGTTGCTTAAACAAGTCACTCCTTTGATATGGGATTGGACCTCTGCTTGCTGACACCAGGCTGACGTTTCTGTACTGGCGAAGGGAAGGGCAGCACATTTCATAGGAGTGGCGTTGATAGGAGTCAGAGTTGGAGGGTGGCATCATCAAACAGTAAGTCATGGCAATGAGGGGGAAGGCTGGAGGGAGCTGGTCACTGCGATGGTAACCAGTGTGACAGCTATGAGTCTAACAGAGGCTAGGTGAATGAAAAAATAAAATATCGTTGGTGCCCGAGCGTGTGTGAAACACAAGTGGTACATTCCTCTTAAATGGGACATGTGCGTCTCTCTCTCTCTCTCTCTCTCTCTCTCTCTCTCTCTCTCTCTGAGTTTATACAATAATCGAAATATAAGAAAACGCCCCCAGAACTGTATCTCAGGAAAGCTATAAGCAGCGTTTTTTATTGATTTTCGTTAAGATTATAAAAGATGGCATTCGTTGTTTTTTCTATTTTTAGTTAGTTACAGCTTGCTTCTCTTTTTACCGCCGTCGTATCTGTAATATACTCCTAGACTCATCCTTATTTTCAATTGCCGTTCATTGATGGGATTCATCCTTAAACGTTTGTAACTCTCGGGCGATTTAATTTGACTTTGATTATCGTCTTTGTCAGTCTTGTTTTTGTCGGTGGGAATTCCAAACTATTGTGGTGTTGTTTGTCGTCGTTTGTATTTGTTCTAGTGTACTTTGCCTAATATGTAAATGGAGGTAGCCTGGGGATTCCTTAGAGTTTAAAGATGCAAGAAACTTTCATCTGAATGTCTAGTCTTGAGTGTGTTGTGAAGAAAAACAAAGCCTTTAGGAAATTTATCCTCAACCTAAAGCTATGGGTGTTATTCTTATAATTATTTTTGCTAATTGGATATTACATAAGCTTGGTTTTGGTGGATGATTTGATTGATAGTGAAATACAGTAAAGAGTCGTCTTTGCATTATAGGTAAAGTAATACTTATTTTTAACACCACAAACCAGTGGGCCTACATACAAGGTCAATTTTAAATAATAGATTAGGAAAATAACAAAATAGAATAAAAAATGAGCATGTCGAATAATTAAAAAAATATGCTTTCAAGAAAAGTGTTGAAATATTCAAGGATAAAGACCATATTCTTTGCCCCTTCTCTGTAGTAAGGTGTCAGTGATACTGCCTTTAGTTGTTCTCCTGATCTCATGTGTTTTCACTTTGTTTCCTTTCCATAATTGTAAGATTAGGAACTCACTTTCTACTTCTGTTTTTCTCTACTTTATACTTTTATTGCATAAGAAGGTGCGTCTCTCCCTTCATCGTCAGAATCTTTGTTTCCTCGTTATGCAATGTATTACACACACACACACACACACACACACACACACATATATATATATATATATATATATATATATATATATATATATATATATATATATATATATACACATATACATACATACATACATATATATATATATATATATATATATATATATATAATATGCGTTTTTGTGACTTTTTTTTATTTGTCACCCTTTTCGTTAGATACGATTTGGATATCTTTATCGAAGGCTATTGAGTGGATGAGACATAGACGAGGTTTCATCTAAATAACACGCAGGAATGTAGAAAGGAATTAATAATTCGTATTGAACTTTTATAAAAAGTTTGGTCCACCCAGTGGAAGGAAACCGTTTTAGTTATTCATAGTGAATAGAATGTTATATTTTTAGCACAGTAATTTGTGAACAATGTTTTTAATTATTTTTCCTGTGTATCCATTATACAACAAGACTATATAAAAGCGAATGATATTTTTAAAATACCGCTGTTGCATTTTGATATTTACAGTAGATTATGAATGGAAAATGAGATTTTCAGGCCATTCATCGTTCACTGCAAAAGCATTCACCCACTATCATTTTTCCTTGGTGGGGTCCCGTGTTAATGAAAATATCTCCGGTTATTCCTTGGATTTGTTGAATCAAAATAAGAAAAGTCTACTTCTTCTTCAATTGTGGTTGCAAGATGTTTATGAGACGTAATGTAATAATTTCGGAGAAAATGTGCATTAGAATTAATTTGGGAAAGAATGCGTATTAAAATTAATTTTGGGAAGAATATGCATTAGAATTAATTTCGGAAAGAATGCCACACGAGATGTACATTTTATATTGATCTTGCGGACATATTATTTGGTGCAACGTCTTTGTCGTTTATGTATTTAAACCTCAACAGTTTTGGCATTTTTCATGAAACAGATGGAGAGGAAGGATTGATACGAGCCTCTTCGCGTTTGGCCCAAAATCGAGCTAGAGGTTCAGAATAAAAAACGAGCGTGTCGGTCGTCACAGTTGGAACCCATTTTTAAATTCCTGGGTCAATCACCTTTTTGCTGATTACACCTAAATTAATAAAGATATAAGAATGGGATTTGCATCATTGTGTTTCTCTTACCGAGTCGCATCGAATGGTGTACTTTCCTCGGAAGGTCAATTTGGAATTGTACTTCGGAATTGGAACCCCTGGTGGTTGGGCACTGGGCGCAACCATCGGAAACTGTTACCCCAACGGAAAAAGGTTCAATGTGCTCTGTGTGTTGTACGCGAATTTTGAACCATGTCTTTTCTCATCTCTTCATTGGGGTGGCCAAAAATATTACGTTACATCTCATTTCACACGACCTAGTACATGCCATGTTCCATTAATCGACCTCGGTGCTAGCGTGTCGAACGTTCTGGCCGTTTGGCCTCCAGATCCCTAGGCGCTTGAACACACGAACACACATCTCGAGCTCAAATCTTCTTTCGCCACCCTCTCAAGAAGACATTTCTAGATCTAAAAGCATTCTATCATGTACTTTAATTTCATCCAATTTTGGATGCGCTTGGGACACATTCAGAAAATCCAATACAAAAGATGCTTCATGTAAGATTCTGACTTCAGTCTACATTATTAATTAAAATCATTAAGACAATTTCTCACCCACAAAACCAAACTCCTCCGCTATATGAGGGGTTATATTAATGAGGAGTTATTATATACTGTATACATTTCTCATCTCCCTCCAAGTGGGCGGAGTGCGGTGTCAGGCGCTGATCATGCGATTGTTCTGTATCCAAGAATGGGCTCTGTTCCTCATTGGCAATAGGTAGGAGAGAGAGAGAGAGAGAGAGAGAGAGAGAGAGAGAGAGAGAGAGAGAGAGAGAGCAATGTTATCTTTCAGAGCACAGCTATGTAACAAACTTGTCTCAGAACGAATAAGGTTAAATTACTGCTGTTCCAACAGGGGAAGGAAAGATCAACTGAAAATCAAATTTGATTAAGGATATAGCAGAGGTGACCCACTCTTTTATGCTCGTAGATTATACGCATCTTAGTTCTCTCTCTCTCTCTCTCTCTCTCTCTCTCTCTCTCTCTCTCTCTCTCTCTCTCTCTCTCTCTCTCTCTCCCAAGTTTCATATCCAAATACCTGGGGTGATTCATGATAGTTAATTTTTGTCACTAATACTGTCAGTGTGATTTTTTTGTACTTAAAATTATATATTTACTTTCAACTGTGCCATTATAACTTGATTTTGTCACCCAAGTTTGACTTCGAATTGTGGTTAGTTTATGATTCTGCCAAAGATCTATCCTTACTATTAGAACTTAACCCCTTCAGGTCTTTCTCAGTTAAATCATGAACATCTTAATTTAATGCCATTTTGGGGGAAATTTGCGAATAGAACTATGCTTTTAATTCAATTACAAGTTATTTTTTTTTGTTTCTAATGACAACTTTGCCCAATTGCTGATGCTCCAAATTCTAAACCAAATTTTCAATGTGTAGATAAAACCTCTGTCCTTGTCAGGAAAACTAAACTGAAATTACATTTCTGTTTATTTTCCTGAAACGTCTTTTTATTTTGTATCCCTGAAGTATGTCAGTCATCTTTTTACCGGAATATATAACCGTAAAAATTACTTAATATTTTACTTAAACACAAACATATGTGTATAAATATGCATACGTTATGTATGTGTATGTTTATTGTATACACACACACACACACACACACACACACACACACACACACACACACATATATATATATATATATATATATATATATATATATATATATATATATATATATATATATATATATATATATATTAATACCATAGAATTGCCCTTGCATCGAAATGTATAAGGACATTTGATCTCTTCACGGGCCTTTCACTATCATTGTATGGTCGTTACAAATCTCCTGTCACGAACAAGTGGTCATGTTACCTGTTGCTTAAATTCTTGTTAGCTCATGGACTGAACTAAATGGAAATAAGAAAGTTGGGAAAAGAAATAAATGAGGAAGAAGGATGGGAGAGATGAATTGAATAGCAGAAGGGAGAAGAGGAAGTAGACGGGAGGTACGTAGCGTGGAAATAGAGTCAGTTAATTAAGGGGGCAAGAGGTTGTCGGGGATCGGTCACTATCCTAATTTCGTAAAAGTTGCACGAGAGAAAATTACTTTCTTCTGGAAACTGTCTTTTTTTCAGTCAAAATTGTGCCAACGGCTTATTGTATCTGGAGAAAAGTCGATTATGTCATTTATGCAACAAAATCATTTATAATTGTGGAGTTATAAGTTAGCAAAGAAAACTAGATCCCTTTAGTCCGAATGTTTTTTTGGTTGATTGTCCAGAAGGAACAATTGATTTTATTCGAAATTGCAGGAATTGAATAAAAAGAAAAAAAATCGTCGTAAATTAATAGCTCACTTGTAATTTTTAGGTTGACTTCTATACACGGGAAGGGGAAAGGGTTGGTTGTTTTACGTTGCATGATTGGAATTTAAAATAGCGTTAATTGTAATTAACAAATCTACTTTTAAGATGACAGTTCTAGTACCTCTTAAATTCGATGTTAATGAGTGGAAATGAGGTTATTGTGGCTTTTAATCTCCTGAGACGTTTCGGGGAAACCCCATTAATAGATATTTTTTTTTCTTCTTTTTGTCGCTAGAAACAATCAAGATTTTGTAAATGGGTTCAAAACAACTGCTTTTGATCTGTGAGTCTTCAATCTTACCCTTTTTATAATTCTATTCATTATAATAATTTTTAAATCTCTTGATAATTTTCATTCAAGTCAAAAATGATATATGAAAAGCATTTTGCTCTACCAGAGCTGTAGGCTAAAACTGCTTCTTTGGGATCAATATTAATCCTATAATAAATGATGGAGATGTTTTTTACCGGTCCATTACGTTTGAGCGCATTGCCATTACAATTGAGCGCCAAAATAACTACATTATTGCAACCATATATTACATTTGCGCGCATGCCTTTCAGGGGAAAAAACTCGTAATGTGAAATTCGAATTAGTTAATTGTAAGAAAATGTTGATTTTCAGCAAACGTTTGGTATGTAGGTACGAAATCAGTAATAAGCCTATTGCCTATTGTAAATTACACTGGGAAGGGTAAACTATCATGAGTCCTCTGTTGTAGAATCTGTCATTTTAATTTCGACCTCTTAAAGCTGTCCTGTTTCTTCTGTTTATAACCTTCTAATGTGGATGTCATTCAACATAAGCAAGGCATCAATAGTTACAGGGTATTATAGTTTTGAGGTCAGGAGTTTTCTTTCATCGAGTATTGAACAAATGCGAGTGTTTGTAACCACTGTTCATTTCCAAAAGAATTTGAACCTTAAGATAGATAAAATTCCGTTTAAATTTGGAGCATAAATGTTCATCGGTATACAATACATAATGCAGGAACACGTGCGGGATGTCATTAAGTTGAAGTGCTTCGCGAAATATGAACAGTAGCCGCTTACTAAATAGGGAATTATTCTTTATTTTATTTCATGTTATCATAATTAAAAGTCATTTTTAATTAAAAAAGAAGAAATGTAAGCTACCACAGGTATGAACATTACAGTAAATTACTATATATGAAAAAGTTCTTCTTGCCAATTTCTTGTTTTTATAATTAAAGACCATTTTTCCCTGCAGTGTAATAAAACTCTAGATTCGAGAATAGAATATAGAAAAATCTGGGCTGAATTCTGACACTCAAGGCGGGTGCTGTACCTTGTTGTGTGTGTAGAATGAAGGAATCTATAATTTGAGATCCCTGGATGTGTTTATCGCCAAAGTATACAGCAGCAGTGTGCTCGTTTTTGACACGTGGCTGTAATTAATTCTAGTCTTTCCGGGAAGGAAAATCCGTCCAGATTTCAAGTTCTTGATTTGAAGCTTAATGAGAAGGACACTATGGGATGACAGTTTATCGCTGAACTGAGAAAGCATTTAATGGAATTAGATTTTAGGAAATTATTACCTAAATAGTTGGATCTCTCTCTCTCTCTCTCTCTCTCTCTCTCTCTCTCTCTCTCTCTCTCGGGACCCTTTAGTGTCAAAGATTTCCCCAGAAAACTCAGACCCTTGAACACTTGTTTATAAGTATCTATTCTCTTTTGAGCGACTTCTCGATATTGTATCACAAAGAATACAGTAAAGCTTAATGTTTCCAAATGGGAGATGGAAACTATGAACATATGCTGTATGATTGTTATACGTTTATTTATCATTACTATATTTTTCAATAAAATGTTGTATGAACGAAGTTATATTTTTAGAATTCTGAGAACATGTATTTTGTGCTCGCGTAAAATGGGGTGAATTGCTTTCACTATTTTTTTCGTTGAGTGTTAATTTATGTTAAAATATATTCCGAAACTTGTGAGTTCTTTAGTTTTGAAGTATAGAATTGTCATGGTGGTTTTGATTTAGTAAAACTTAATTTGATAACGGAAAATAACTATAAAGGAATTATATAACATTTATTTTTATTTAGAAGGCATCAATCACCTACCGCTAAACTTACAATGCATTAACAAAGTTTAATCTGAATAGTTAACTCTAGTTAACATGTTTCCAATTACAAAAAATAAAAATAAAGACTTTATTGAAAATGTTGGGTAAAAATATATGAGTTAATGGTTGATTTCTGAAGAGCTATTGTCGGTGTTGACTTCATGATAAAGTGACCTTTGTTCATCTATTTTCACTTTGCACAATTAGTCTCACTACCAGTCAATTACTGGAGGTTACTTGTATGTCTGGTTTGGTAAACGATTTTCAAATGTTTGCAGATTTAGGGTAATCTTGATCATCGTGCTACAATGGCCCCAGGAATAGATGAATTGCGAGAAATTAATTTTATTGCACGGAAAAGCTGCAGTATTTGCAATATCCATTTGCCTTCCGTACGGGTTGCTGCTGAATTCACCGGGAAAACAGAAATAGAAGTGAAAAATAAAAGTTTTCTCGAACTTTTCAAAAACGTTTTTTGTTTGAATTATTATTCGTGTAACATTTGGAAGTTTTAGCAGATGAAGCATTTAATCGTTGCCGACAAATTTGGAATAAAAGTCATCTATTTGAAATACTTTTATCTTCTTACTCATGTTCAGTAATTAGTGAGAATAAAGCGATTATGGAAAAGATACTGAATACAGATTTTTGAAAATGATCTCATGATTGATTTGAAAACAAAAACATAAAAGTTTGAAACAGAGCTCAAGTATCTGTTTTATTTTAGGTTGGGAGTAATAGTGAGTTAGTAAACCTTTATCTAGGAACAGTAATGTTTTATTATTTGATTTCCACATAGTTTGTGTGCTTGGAAACATTAAAAGATAAATCGTGTATCTATGATGAAGAAATCTGCCAAATTAAGAGAAGAAACGACAATAGCAAGATTTCAGAGCAAAGCTTAAGGTTACCAAGGATTGTCTGTTTAGTTAGGCTATGCATATTGAAAGATCTGTGATTGTGACTGGATTCAGTAATTATGACAGGTAGGATAGTAAGGATCGCCATGTTTGAAATATCAAAAGTAGATTTTGATTTTATAAGAATTTACGGCGTAATTTTTTTTCATTTGTTTTTCTGCCATTAAGTTTAGTAGCTGTTTCATTGAGTGACAGATATTAGCAGTCTCGATAGCTTATGGAAACTGTCTAAGATTATCGTTTGAAGCTGATCACATGATAGTAAATATGATTAATTATTATTATTATTTTTTTTTAATTTGTATATTAGGACTGGGGTGAGAATATCTAGTTAATAGATACATCAAAGGTTCTGAGCAGAGGCGGTTGTTTAAATCCGTTTAATGAAGAGCAAATGCCAAGAGGTGTGAATTGACCTTAATCTGTTATGTGCATTTCGTAAATGGCAGGGTGCAGTAGGCTTGTTCGTACATGTGTCTGTTGTGGACCAAATGAGAAATTATGCACCAATGAGCCAGATCAGGTCGAAGAAAGGTCAGACACTTTAAACTTGGTAATAGTTGAGGAAGAGAAAGCCCAATTAGATTGAATTGATGTAAGTTGAAATATTTTTTTTTTTTTTTGGTTGGTATTCATTTCTCTATGAACTCCATTATCAGATCTACATAGATTGCCATTTAGGCCCTGTAAACGTTATTTGCTTCTACATAAAATCTTATTGTATTTTATTAATATTATTTTTTCTGAACATTATAAGCTACTTAGTTAAGACTATGTTTGTCTATCTTTTGTATTTCTGAAACCACTTTAATAATGAGACTTGAATTAATTCGAAGATGATTACACAAAATTAATACTGAACTTGACCAGAGATATTTTTTGTATCGCAATTTCTGTGTCTTCTTCACACATGTTGGCTGACGATAGCTTTCTCTTCATGATTGTTAATCATCAATTTTTGCAACTCTCTTGTTATAATTTGGTTTTGAGTCAATAAATACTCCCCATTTCTTATTTAATCTGTAAACATTGTTAAATTAATAATTTTTGGGTACCACAGGCAGATTATTAGTAAATGTTTGTTGTGGTTAGGAATGAGGTCTTACAGCCTTACAGAATTCCATTCATCACTAGAATATTTATGGCTTAATTCCATCGTAGCAGTTGAACAAGAAAAAAAGAACATTTTTTTATTTTACCTGCCGAGCAATGTTTTAATATTAACTTTGCATGTCTGATAGAAGTTTAGTTTGAATGTCGTGGTAGTATATCGTTTTGACCTGGAAAGGAATTTAGTGAGGGACATATAGTGATGAAATGAGAGAGAGAGAGAGAGAGAGAGAGAGAGAGAGAGAGAGAGAGAGAGAGAGAGAGAGAGAGAGAGAGAGAGAGAGAGAGTCTGTATTCCAAATTTTGTGTTAGTGCTTGACTAGGTTTATCGCATAGTTGATGGGAGAAAAACACGCATGTAACAAGATGCTGATGTATGAATTTGAATATTTAAAGTTTAAAATTTGTATGTAACAATGCTTTTACATAATCATCTTTGCTTGAAATTGAGACCAATTTTTTTTTAGTAAAAAAGCCATTACTCTTAAACTGCGCTTACTCTTATGTTCCCAATATGATGAGACTTCGAGATGTTTACTTTGATTATTATGTAAAGCACCTCGTGAAAATGGAACATTTGATCGCTAATTTTCAATTAAAATCTCCCTTCCCCCGAGTGCTGGTGGCCGTAAAAGTAGACGATTTTGAAGAGTGAGGATATTGAAGCTGGCGTTGTAATTAATCCTTTTTGCTGTCGCTACGCCAGTTTTTGGCCAGGCATTACTTTGTGGTGGGCGATATTTTCTTTCCTCTTCAGCTGAGATCTTTAATTTATTCTCAATAATTTCGATAATTAATGAGGATTTGGTTTTTGTTCCCATTTAACCGACCAAAACAAAAATCAAACTTTCTGTAATGGAAATTCGGTTAAGGTAGAGCAGCCGGATTCTGCCTTGGACAGTTTTCTACTGAAGAAGGCTAATGTGTGGGGTGAGCAGTTGACCACCTGCTCAGGTACTGCAATAATAGCGACATTGCTGGCATGAGTTGAGAAGGAGAGGGACATGTGAAATGGGAAAAGTGTGAGCAGCAGCGATTGATAGGGCATTCTTTGTGTGTCAGAAAACCGCTCCTTTAAAGGGACCCCACTTCAGGTCTTTTGGCTTGCCCTTGAGGGAGGCGTAAAGGGGGCCAAGAGTGACATCGAGTGCTGACAGGAAATGGTGATAATAGTTGATCATGCCCAAGAATTCTTGCAGTGCTTTGACTGTCGAGGGCCTGAGGAAGTTCTGAACAGCTGCCTCCTTCTCAGGGAGGGGATGGACTCCTTTAGGAAAGATGCGGTGCCCGAAGAACGATATTTCATTGGCACCGAAGGTACACGTCGTACCCGGCTACAAGGTCTTTCTGTTTTAGGCCATCGAGCATGATGTTTAGGTGATGGTGGTGCTCTTCTTTGGAGGAAGAAAACACAAATATGTAGTGTGCATAATTGACATAGAAAGGGAGGTCCCATAAGGTGCCATCCATGAGGCATTGTTAAGTGGCCCCAACATTACGAAGGTCAAAATAGGAGTAATTGAAGGTGTATATACTGGAGAGGGTGGTGATGGCAGTCATGGGGGATGTCTTCTGGGTTCATGGGAACATGATAATACCTCTTCAGGAAGTTGAGCTTGGAGAACACCTTCGCTTTGGGCAAGGTGGAGGTCATGTCCGGAATATTTGTAATAGTATAGGGACTCTGGTCTGACAGCATTTTCAAGTTACTGTACTCCCCACGCCGGCGCAGAGGGACGTCTTTCTTCAGGACGATGTGTAAGGGTGACGATTATGGGCTTGAGGCCTTGTGGCGAAAGCCTGTTTCTTCCATTTTGGTGAATGTTTATTTTGCGGCAGCCAAAAGATCTGTTGCCAGACTCCAGAATCTGGCAAACACTGTTGGGCCCCTTGGTCTTGATATGGTCATAAATACTGCGTTTGATTGAACTGTGAGTGTTTGGAGAAGTTTTGGATGGAATACTTCCTGGTAATGCATAGGAGGTGGGTGTAGTCATCCATGCTTGTAATGATGTTGAGAGTGAGGTCGAAGGGGCAGGTTGAAGAGGTGTCGATGAGTAAAAGTCTGCGTTGACTATCGGTGAGCGACATCAACCAGGAGGTGGAAATGTGAGAGGAAATTTGCACCGAGGATTCTAATTGCAACACCAACAACGAGAAATTTCCAAATATATTTAGTGCTTCCTAACGAAAATGTGAGGGTTTCGTAACCATAGATCGGTATCATAGATCCGTTGGCAGCTGCCCTGAGTGATATCTTCTTACTCTGAACTCTTGTATATAAGGTCGCTGTCTGTTAAAATAAAGTTGGTGACATAAACCTCACCTCTCAGTTATAACCTCACTGCTCACTGTCACATTAGTGACCCCGGAGTGACTGGAGTCCACTGACACTGACAACCGTTCGCACATATCTATGCAGCAGCCTCGTATTTAGAGCAGTAGTAGCATAACTGCTGCTGATGAGCATCAGAAACTGGGTGTAGAGGTCGTTGTTTGGGGCGTGTGTGAGTGTTAGGCAGGAGGGGGTTTGCCGCTCGGGCTTGTCACAGGCTACAGGCCTGTGTCCTACTGCATTCACGTCAGCTTCAGTTGATGTTGAATAGTTGACTTCTTAGTCAGGAGTTGTGGTGTTGATGGAGGTCTTAAAGGTGGTGAAGTGGGTGTCCATAATGGCAAAGACTTTGGTCATCAGGTCCTTCATGAGCAAAATATTGATATCCGGTATGACATCGCTTGCAGGTTTGGGTAAGCGTTGTACCCAAAGGGCACTAAATAGGTTCACCTCACAATGAGAGCTGTGTGTGGCAAGTTACAGGCAAGCGATACTGGTCATTTCCCTGAGGGCGAGCGAAGCCTTTTGAGAGAGCTTTGAAGGTTAGGCTGTATGGGCGGCTGGCGATTGTGAGTACTGCTCTAGGAGGTATGCTTTGAGGTCTTTGTACGCTACTGAAGTATTCCACTGCTCGCAAAGCCGATGAGAGATTTCCGGAAAAGTGTCCTTAGAGATTACTGTGAGAACATTTCTGCTTTGTTGCTTAAGCAAGTCACTCCTTTGATGTGGAATTGGACCTCAGCTTGCTGAAACTATGCTGACGTTTCTGTACTGGCGAAGGGCAGTGGTTTCATAGGAATGGCATTGATAGGAGCCAGAGTTAGAGGGCGGCATCATCCAACAGTAAGTCATGGCAATGAGGGGGAAGGCTGGAGGGAGCTGGTCATTCCGATGGTCTCTGTCTCTGACAGAGGCGAGATGACTGCAACTAACTTTATTTTCACAGACAGCGAACTTAAATACAAGAATTTCAGAGCTAGAAGGCCACAAAAATTGAAACAATTTCTTTCCTGAGAAGGCTGGCTTGAACATGTTTTGTCAACAGAGAGGTGTAGAGCGAGATATACAATAAAAAAGAACCTATTGTTAGTGCCCGATCGTGGGTGAAACGCAAGCGGTAGCCTACACTCCTCTTAAATGGGACATTTGTGTCTGCACTCTCTCTCTCTCTCTCTCTCTCTCTCTCTCTCTCTCTCTCTCTCTCTCTCTCTCTCTCTCTCTGAGTTTATACAATAATTGAAATATTTATAAGAAAACGGCCCCTGAACTGTATCTCAGGAAAGCTATAAGCAGCCTTTCTATTGATTTTCGTTAAGATTATAAAAAATGGCGTTCGTTTTTTGTTTTTCATTTGAGTTAGTTGGAGGTTGCTTCTCTGTTTCCCACCATCGTATCTGTATTATACTCCCAGACTCCTCCTTATTCTCAATTCCCCATCAGTGATGGGGTTTATGCTTAAACGTCTGTAACTCTTGAGCGATTTAAGTTTGCCTTGTTTATGTCGGTGGGAATTCCAAACTATTGTTGTATTGTTCTCGTAGTTTGTGTTTGTTCTAGAGTACATTGCCAAATATGCAAATGGGAGGTAGCCTGGGGATTCCTTAGAGTTCAAAGACGCAAGAAACTTCATCTGAATATCTGTTAGTCTTGAGCGTGATGTGAGAAAAAATAAAGCCTTTAGAAACTTGATCCCTAACCTTTAACAATGGGTCTTCTTGTTATATTTGAGATGAATCAAGATTACATAACCTTCGTTTTGGTTTTATGATTTGATTGACAGTGAAATACAGTAGAGTTCTCTTTGCATTATGGGTAAAGTGATACTTATTTTTCACACCACAAACCAGTAGGCCAACACACAAAGTCAATTTTAAGGAATAAATTAGGAAAATAAAAAATAGAATGAAAAACAGAGCAGGTATAATAATTAACATAATATGCTTGAAAAAAACAAAAAAACATTGTCTTTGTCCCTTCTCTGAAAGAAGGAATCAGTGATACCGCCTTTATCTGTTCTCCTGATCTCATGTGTTTTCACATCATTCCCTCTCCATAATTGTGAGATTTGGAACTCAATTTTCTATTTCTGTTTTTCTGTACTTTATACTTATATTGCATAAGGGGGCGATTCTCTCATTTCATCATTAGAATCTTTGTTTCCCTCTTATTTTTTCTTTTGGGCGTTGGTTAGACTATATACAGTATATATATATATATATATATATATATATATATATATATATATATATATATATATATATATATATATATATGTATGTATGTATATAATGTGCGTTTTTGTGACTTTTTTTATTTGTCACCCTTTTTTTAGATACGATTTGGACATCTTTATCGAAGGCTATTAAGTGGATGAGATATGGACGATGTTTTATCTAAATAACACGCAGGAATGTTGAAAGGAATTAATAATTAGTATTGAACTTTTAGAATAAGTTTGGTCCACCAAGTGGAGGGAAACCATTTTAGTTATTCTTAGTGAATAGAATTGGTCATATTTTTAGCACAGTAATTTGTAAAGAATGTTTTTAATTATTTTTCCTGTGTATCCATTATACACAAGACTATATAAAAGCGAATGATATTCTTAAAATATCGCTGTTGCATTTTGATATTTACAGAAGATTATGAGTGGAAAATGAGATTTTCAGGCCATTTAGCGTTCGCTGCAAAAGCATTCGCCCACTATCATTTTTCCTTGGTGGGGTCCCGTGTGAACGAAAATATCTCCTGGTATTCCTTGGTTTTGTTGATTCAAAATAAGAAGTCTATTTCTTATTCACTTGCGGTTGCAAGATGTTTATGAGGTGTAATTTATTAATTTCGGAGAAAATGTGCATTTGAATTAATTTCGGAAAGAATGGGATTAGAATTAATTTTGGAAAGAATGTTATTAAATTTGATTTCGGAATTAATGAGCATTAAATTAAATTTCGGAAAAAAGGGGCATGA
The DNA here is from genome assembly GCF_036898095.1 of Palaemon carinicauda. Lineage (NCBI taxonomy): Eukaryota > Metazoa > Arthropoda > Malacostraca > Decapoda > Palaemonidae > Palaemon > Palaemon carinicauda. Next base: position 16,437,068 of record NC_090765.1, on the reverse strand, counting down.
GAATTAATTTCGGGAAGAATGGGCATTAGATTTAATTTCGGGAAGAATGGACCTTAGATTTAATATCGAAAAGAATGGGCATGAGAATTAATTTCGGGAAGAATGGGCATTAGATTTAATTTCGGGAAGAATGGACCTTAGAATTAAATTCGAAAAGAATGGGCATTAGAATTAATTTCGGAAAGAATAGGCATTTGATTTAATTTCGAAAAGAATGGTCATTAGATTTAATTTCGGAAAGATTGGATGTTAGATTTAATTTCGAAGAGAATGGGCATGAGAATTTATTTCGGAAGAATGGGCATAAGATTGAATTTGGAAAGAATGGTCATTAGAATTAATTTAGGAGAAAATGTGCATTAGATCTAATTTCGGAAAGAATGGGCATTAGATTTAATTTCGGAAAGAACGGTCATTAGAATTAATTTTGGAAAGAATGGACATTAGATTTGATTTCGAAAAGAATTGGCATTAGAATTAATTTCGGAAAGAATATGCATTAATATTAATTTCGGAAAGAATGGTCATAAGATTTAATTTCGGAAAGAATGGGCATTAGATTTAATATCGGAAAGAATTAACTTTAGATTTAATTTCTAAAAGAATGGTCATAAAAACTAATTTCGGAATGAATGGTCATTAGAACTAATTTTGGAAAGAATGAGCTTAAGATTTAATTTCGGAAACAATGGGCATTAGATTTAATTTCTGAAATAATGGGCCTTAGATTTAATTTCGGAAAAAATAGGCATAAGAATTAATCTCGGAAAGAATGGGCATTAGATTTAATTTCGGAAAAAATAGGCATAAGAATTAATCTCGGAAAGAATGGGCATTAGATTTAATTTTGGAAAGAATGGCCATAAGATTTAATTTCGGAAAGAATGGGCATTAGATTCAATTTCCTAAAGAATGGGCTTTAGAATTAATTTCGGAAAGAATGGGCATTAGATTTAATTTCGGAAAGAATGGAAGGAATGTGTATGATTGACGTTCTGCCTGACGATAATCTGGCATTATTCATTATACTAGGGAATAGTAGTATAATACTAACCAAAGATGGACAGTTTAATGTAATCTCCTTCGATGAATATTTGATTTTAAGTTTTTTTATATGCTTACTTATTTAGTTGGTTTTAAGTTGTTAAGTATATTGTAACTGTAATTGTGTTTTTCTGTAACTTAGTGAAATAGTAAAAAGGTGAAATGTGGTTTTCTTCGAGTTTAACACTTTCTTGAATTGTATGTGATACTTCTGTTATGTAGAAAACAGTAGCATTTTATTATATTGCTATTAGATTACGTTGATTATTTTAATGGATAGTTATTGAGGATTGTTTTAACACTTCTTAGGTTTTATATATATAATATATATATAATTAGGTTTTAAATAGATTTGACTCGGATAGAGCGGAATGCAACGAAGTGTAGCATTCAAATTTGAAATGTAGCTTAAAACGTTACATTGGTAAAAAATGTTCCTTTAACAATAACTCCAGGTGACAGTGATCTGTCAGTCTGTAACTGAAAGGCGATTGGAATGCAACTGACTATTTTCACAGACAGCAAGGTTATATACAAGAGGTTCAGAACAAGGTGGTCACAAAAATGCAAACAAAATAATTCCTGAAAAGACAGGCTTGAACAGATTCTTTTATGAAGGATGTGTATAAGAGAAAATACTGTTATGGTGTACGATACATGGCTTCCCCCCGAAAATAGACATACATGTGAAATGGGCACCCTGCTTTTGAGAGGCGTACAGTAGGCGGACCATCTTGGAGGAGATAAACAGTATTTAAGCGATCAATGGAGACCCAGTTTGTTGATTAATAAAGGCTTCTGATTGTGACGAATATGAGGAAAGGGCCTATGTAAGGGGATGTTATCGGTGGCTTGCTAGTGTTGTTGCACAGGAAAAAGTGTGTTGCAAAGTGTAAATCTGTCGGTGTGTATTACTTAGCTGTGGCTTGTAAGTCTGACAGCATGGAGTAAATTTTTCCTCAACGGAAAGTAGACACAGAAGATTGTCAGAGCAGGTTGCACACGAAAAAAATTTAGCATGGACAACTAACAGGTCGCTCTACACCATTTTAGCTGCCGAGACATCCAGGGTTTCTTCAGGAGTGTTCCATAGTTCCAGGAGGACCCAGGGAAGCTACGTAAACTAGTTTGAGTCCTTGTAGCGAGACATTAAAGCTGCTTCGAGGGTGGAATGAAAACGTTCACCATTCCATTGGCAGCAGCGTTGTAGGCAGTTATCTGATGTAGGGTGATTCCCAGGAGATTAGCTAATGATGTCCACAATTGAGAGGGTAAAGTGGTACCCCTGTCAGAAATAATATGCTCAGAGAAACAAATTTTGCTATCCACCCTGAGAGTAAGGCAGATGTACATGAGGCATACGTTGCAATTTCCATGGAAGTGGCTTCAGGCTAATGAGTTGAGCAGTCGATAATGTTTAACAGGTAACGATGTCCTTGTGATGTGGATAGGAGATCTACTACATCGTCGGGAATGCACTCAAAATAAAGCTAAGGTTGAGGAAAGGTGCTCACTACTGAATCTATTTATCAATGAAATTTGGCATGAAGTACAGTTACGAACCCAATCCTTAGCATCTTTAGTAATGCCGTGCCAAATGAACTTCGTCTTTAGTAGCTGTGCAGTAGATTGGCACGAGGGATGCAAGAGGCCAAGAATGAAGTCAAACACCTGTCGGTGCATGGGAACATATATCCATGGTCGTGGTCTACAGGTACTGATGTCACAAGAGGAGAATGGTGGTGAAGTCGTCTAGGGCGACATCTTCCCAGCAGAGGGATGTGCTGGATGTCCTCCATGCTTGGTACTCTGGATCTTTTCGTCGGGCTTCTGCCAAGGTGTTGTAATCTAATCCCAGGTGAATGGTGGCCAATGTGTTTATAGACAGGGCATCGGAAAAGGGGTTCATTTTCCCAGGCACATGTGGAAGGGTACAATTGTACTCAGCCATGGTGGAGAGATGTAGACCAGGCGTTGGAATGGCGAGTGAACGTATGTACTAGAGGCATGTGGTTTGTGTGAATGACGGAGGGCGAACCTTCTAAGAAGTGGTGAAAGTGATGAACAGCCAAATACATCATCAGTAATTTGTGGTCAAAGGTAGAGTAGCCGGATTCTGCCTTGGACAGTTTTCTACTGAAGAAGGCCAATGGGTGGGGCAAGCAGTTGACCACCTGCTAGAGTACTGCAATAATAGTGACATTGCTGGCATCGGTTGAGAAGGAGAGGGGCATGTGACATGGGAAACGTAATAGCAGCTGCAATTGATAGGGCATTCTTTGTGTGTCAGAAAACCGCTCCTTTAAAGGGCCCTCACTTCAGTTCTTTTGGCTTGCCTTTGAGGGAGGCATAAAGGGGGCCAAGAGTGGCGGCGAGTGCTTGCAGGAAATGGTGATAATAGTTGATCATGCTCAAGAATTCTTGCAGTGCTTTGCCTGTCGAGGGCGTGAGGAAGTTCTGAACAGCTGCCACCTTCTTTGGGAGGGGATGGACTCCTTCAAGAAAGATGCGGTGCCCGAAGAACGATATTTCATTGGCAACGAAGGTACACATGTTGTTCCCGACTACAAGGTCTTTCTGTTTTAGGTCATCGAGCATGTTGTGTAGGGAGTGGTGGTGCTCTTCTCTGGAGGAAGAGAACACAAGTATGTAGTGTATATAATTTACATAAAAGGGGAGGTCCCATAAGGTGCCATCCATGAGGCATTGAAAAGTGGCCCCAACATTACGAAGGTCAAAATATGAGTAATTGAATGTGTATGTACCAAAGAGGGTGGTGATGATAGTCGTGGGGATGTCTTCTGGGTTCATGGGTGCCTCATAATACCTCTTCAGGAAGTTGAGCATGGAGAACACCTTCGCATTGTGCAAGTAGGAGGTCATGTCTGGAATATTTGTAAAAGTATAAGGACTCTGTTCTGTCTGCATGTTCAAGTTACTGTACTCCTCACACTGCAACATCTTTGTTCACGATGATGTTTAAGGGTGACGATTATGGGCTTGAGGCCTTGTGGCAAAAGCTTATTTCTTCCATTTCGGCGAAAGTTTATTTCGCGGCTGCCAAAAGATCTGGTGCCAGACTCCAGAAACTGGTGAACACTGTTGGGCCCCGTTGTGTAGATATGATGATAAATACTGTGTTTGGCTGAACTGTGAGTGTTTGGTGAAGTTTTTCACGGAAAACTTCCCGGTAATACATAGGAGGTGGGTGTAGTCATCCATGGTTGTATTGATGTTGCGACCGAGGTTCGAGGGGCAGGTTGAAGAGGTGTTGATGAGTAAGAATCTGAATTGACTAACTATCGGTGAGTGACATCAACCAGGAGGTTGAAATGTGAGAGGAAATTTCCACTGAAGATTCCCAATACGACGCCAGCAACGAGAAACTTTCAAACATATTTGTTGCCTCCAAATGATAATGTGAGAGTTTCGTAACCATGGATTGGTATCGTAGATCCGTTGGCATCTGCCCTGAGTGATATCTTCTTACTCTGAAACTCTTGTATATAAGGTTGCCATCTGTTGAAATAAAGTTGGTTGCATTCACCTCACCTCTCAGTTACAACCTCACTGCTCTCTGTCACATTAGTGACCCCAGAGTGAGAGGAGGACACTGCCACTGACAACCGTTCGCACATATCTTTGCAGCAGCCTCGAATTTAGAGCGGTGGTAGCATAACTGTTGCTGATGGGGGTTCCACTTCTCGCAAAGCCGATCAGAGATTTCTGGAAAAGTGTCCTTATAGATTACCGCGAGAACATAATCCGCTTTGTTGCTTAAGCAAGTCACTCCTTTGATGTGGAATTGTACCTCTGCTTGCTGAAACCAGGCTGACGTTTCTGTACTGGCGAAGGGCAGTAGTTTCATTGGAGTGGCGTTGATAGGAGTGAGTTGGAGGGTGGCATCGTCAAACAGTAAGTTATGGCATTGAGGGGGAAGGCTGTAGGGAGCTGGTCATTCCAATGGTCACCAGTGTGACAGTGAGCCATGAGTCTCAGACAGAGGCGAGGTGAATGCAACTATCTCTATTTCCACAGACAGTGAACTTAAATACAAGAATTTCAGAGCTAGAAGGCCACAAAAATTGAAACAAAATAAGAAAATATCGTTAGTTTCCAAGTATGTGTGAAACACAAGCGGTACACTCCTCTTAAATGGGACATATGCGTCTCTCTCTCTCTCTCTCTCTCTCTCTCTCTCTCTCTCTCTCTCTCTCTCTCTCTCTCTCTCTCTCTCTCTCTCTCTCTCTCTTTGAGTTTAAACAATAATTGAAATATTTATAAGAAAATGGCACCAGAACTGTATCTCAGGAAAGCTATAAGCAGCCTTTTTATTGATTTTCGTTAGGATTTTTAAAAGATGGCGTTCGTTGTTTTTTAACCCTTTTTAGTTAGTTGCAGCTTGCTTCTCTGTTTTCCGCCGTCTTATCTGTATTATACTCCCAGACTCATCCATATTCTCAATTCCCGTTCATTGATGGGGTTTATTAAACGTCTGTAACTCTCGAGCTATTTAAGTCGGCTTTGAAAATTGCCTTCGTCTGCCTTGTTTTTGTCGATGGGAATTCCAAACCATTGTGGTGTTGTTCTCGTAGTCTTGTGTTTGTTCTAGTGTACTTTGCCGAATATGTAAATGGAGGTAGCCTGGGGATTCCTTAGAGTTCAAAGATGCAAGAAACTTTCATCTCAATGTGTCTTAGTCTTGAGCGTTTTGTGAACAAAAACAAAGCCTTTAGAAACTTGATCCCCAACCTTTAGCTATGGGTCTTATTGTTATATTTGAGATAAATGCATATTACATAACCTTGGTTTTCGTTGATGATTTGATTGATAGGGAAAGACAGTAGAGTCCTCTTTGCAATATGGGTAAAGTAATATTTATTTTTCACACCACAAACCAGAAGGCCTACACACAAGGTCAATTTTAAGCAATAAATAAGATACCGCCTCTAGCTGTTCTCCTGATCTCATGTGTTTTCACATCGTTCCCTTTCCATAATTGTGAGATTTGGAACTCACTTTATATTTCTGTTCTTTACTTTATACTTTTATTGGAAAAGAATGGGCTTCTCTCCCATCATCATTAGAATCTTTGTTTCCCTCTTATGTAATGCAATATATATATATATATATATATATATATATATATATATATATATATATATATATATATATATATATATATATATATATATATATATTTTATATATATACATACATACATATATATATATATATATATATATATATATATATATATATATATATATATATATAATATGCGTGTTTGATTCTTTTTTATGTCACCCTTTTCGTTAGATACGATCTGGATATCTTTATCGAAGGCTATTGAGTGGATGAGAAATGGACGAGGTTCCATCTAAATAACACGCAGGAATGTAGAAAGGAATTAATGATTCGTATTGAACTTTTAGAATAAGTTTGGTCCACCAAGTGGAAGGAAACCATTTTAGTTATTCTTAGTGAATGTAATTGGTTATATTTTTAGCACAGTAATTTGTGAAGAATGTTTTTAACTATTTTTCCTGTGTATCCATTATACAACAAGACTATATTACAGCGAATGATATTCTTGAAACATAGCTGTTGCCATTTGATTTTGACTGCAGATTATGAATGGAAAATGAGATTTTCAGGCCATTCATTGATCGCTGCAAAAGCATTCACCCACTATCATTTTTCCTTGTTGGGGTCCCATGTGAACGAAAATATCTCCTGGTATTCCTTGGATTTGTCGATTCAAAATAAGAAAAGTTTCTTTCTTATTCAGTTGCGGTTGCAAGATGTTTATGAGGTGTAATGTATTAATTTCGGAGAAAATGTGCATTTGAATTAATTTCGGAAAGAATGGGATTAGAATTAATTTCGGAAAGAATGTTATTAAATTTAATTTCGGAAATAATGAGCATTAAATTTAATTTCGGAAAGAAGGGGCATAAGAATTGATTTCAGAAATAATGGTCATTAGATTTAATTTCGGAAAGAATGGACTTTAGATTTAATTTCGAAAAGAATGGGCATTAGATTTAATTTCGGGAAGAACGGACCTTAGAATTAATTTTGGAAAGAATGGGCATTAGATTTAATTTCGGAAAGAATGGGCATGAGAATTAATTTCGGGAAGAATGGCCATAAGAATTAATTTCGGAAAGAATGGGCATTAGATTTAGTTTCGGGGAGAATGGACCTTAGAATTAATTTCGGAAAGAATGGGCATTAGATTTAATTTCGAAAAGAATGGGCATTAGATTTAATTTCGGAAAGAATGGGCATTAGATTCAATTTCCTAAAGAATGGGCATTAGAATTAATTTCGGAAAGAATGGAGATTAGATTTAATTTGGTAAAGAATGGGCATTAGAATTTTATTTGATTATTTTTCCTTGTTTATTCGATCTTCACAATCCTTCTCATAGATTGTTGTTCTTCCCATTCCCCTTCTAACACCTACTCCCCCCTTCCCCTCTTCCTTCATCCTCCCTCCCCTCTTTGTTCTCCCTCTCTCCCTTCGTTCTCCTTCCCTCCCCTCTTCCTCCTGTTCGTGTCGTTTGCCTCCCTGTCTGCCTTCCTCTGCTACTTCCGTCTTTTCATCTTAATTTTTCTATGCCTTCCTTCTCTATATCGTTATTGTTCCACTTCTGTTATTTTATAGTTTCCTTCTCGATGGGCATTTTCTTCCTCCCATATTTATTCTCCTAATTATCCCCTATTTCCCTATTTTTCTTCCTTCATCCAACACGTACCCCTCCATTCTCACCTTCCTCATTATCTTTCTCCCTCGTCATTATCCTTCCCTCTCATATTTTTGCTTCAGGGAGACTTAAATTGTAGGTATAATACATGGGCGTAGGAGCAGGGGGGGTGGGGGGGGGCTGAGGGGGCTATAGCCCCCCCCCCACTTTTTTGCTGTAAATATGCTTTTAAACATTCAGATTTACATTTTGTAAATGCCTTTCATCTCTGGCAACAGCTCTTGTACAGTCTCACCCTCCCACCCCACTCCCGCCACGTAAGTATCATGTTAGTACCCAGCATCATAGTTCCACAATCCCGTACGTCACTCGTCACTCGCTTAGTTTTACAGAGAGCAGCCTCAATATTGGTAATCAAGCCACTTCAAATGTTTGACCCCCAGTGCATACCGTGCAAACTTATGTTAATCTATCCATCATCAGGCTACCAAACACTATTATTAGTAACAAACTACACTATTGATACGCAGTAGTAAATTGAAAACATGACACATGCGAACACATGTAGTTGACGAATATCACACAAATAAACATATGCATGAATGTATATATATATATATATATATATATATATATATATATATATATATATATATATATATATATATATATATATATATATATATATATATATATATATATATATATATATATATATATACACACACATAGGCCTATTGGTATTTTATGATTGTTATTGTGTAAAAATTGGAATTGGTCACATAAAAATCTTCCAAAATATGATTTTGTTTTTGATACAATATGCTGTCTGATGCCAGGAAATCGCATCTGAGGGTGTTTCATCATAAAATATTTCTGGGGAAGACCCCCAGACCCCCCCCCCCCCCTTCCTATACCATCGCGCCTGCGGCTCCGCTTTCAGTGTTATTTCGAACTTTAGCCCCCCCAAACAGGAAAACGCTCCTACGCCCCTGTAATATGTGACCTTTTTATTTTTTTTTCTTCATACTGCCTTGTCACTAGAAGCAGGTATTGCTCTGGTGTATTAGTTTGGGCCAAAAAGCCCGGTAGGCTTTGCCCTATTGAGGTACGACTTTATTGCTTACCTACATTGCTTTGTTTGTACTTTCATATTTTAATTTATTTCGTTGCTATTACCGTTAAAATCTGTAGGATCAAGTTATTCTACCTTACAAGGTGCTGACAAACACTCCTTGTAGTTAAGATAATGAGCAATTCAGTTTTTGAAATGGCAATTTTAAAGGCTTAATTTGCCTTCAAATGTCACATTTCAACTTGTACAATAAAAGAAGTTTGAACACTTCAAATTTCGACCATTATCATGCGACACGAAATGTACATTTTATATTGATATGAGAGCCTATTATTTAGCGCAACTTCATTGTTGTTTATATTTGTAAACCTCAACGGTTTCGGCATTTTTCATAAAACAGACGGCTTGGGGCTATTGATATGAGGGTGCCCCCCCCCCCTGGTATTTGGCCCAAAATTGAGCGAGAGGTTCAGAATAAAAACGACTTTGTCGGGTATCACAGTTGGTACCCATTTTTAAGGTCCTGGGTCAATCACCTTTTTTTCCGATTACACCTAAACTAATAAATATATAGGAATGTAGTTTGCACCATTGTGTTTCTCTTTCTGAGTCGCATCAAATGGTGTACGTTTTATCTCGGAGGGTCAATTTAGAATTGTATCTCGGAATTGGAAACCCTGGTGGTATGGGCATTAGGCGCAACCATTGGAAACTGTTACCCCAACGGATAAAGGTTCAAGGTGTTTTGTGTATTGTACGCGAATTTTGGACCATATTTTTGCTCATCTCTTCATTGGTGCGGACAAAAAATATTACGTTAAATCTCATTTCACACGACCTAACACATGCCATTTTCCATTAATAGACCTCGGTGCTGGTGCGTCGAACGCTCGGACCGTTTGGCCTCCAGATCCCTAAGCGCTTGGACACAAGAACACTCATAGTCATCTGTTTATATGTGAATTGAGAAGACTTCTCGATTTCGTATGACAGAAAATACAGTTAGCTTAATGCTTCCAAAGGGGATATGAAGACTATGAACATAATGATTATTATACGTTTATTTATCGTTATTATATTTTTCAAGAAAATGTGGTATGAACAACGATATATTTTTTAGAATTCTCAGAACATGTATTTTGTATTTTTTAGTGGGAATCTCTTATTCTGTTTTTTTTATGTAGAGTGTTAATTTATGTTAAAATATATTTGAAAACTTGTGATTTCTTTAGTTTTGAAGTATAGAATTGTCATAGTGGTTTTGATTCAGTAAAACTTGAATTGATAACGGCAAATAACTATAAAGGAATTATATGACATTTGTTTGTATTTAGAAGGCATGAATCACTTACCGTTAAACCAACAATACATCAACAAAGTTTAATCCAAGTAAATGACTCAAGCTAACTCGTTTCCAATAATAAAAAATAAAGATAAAGAATATGTTCAAAATGTCGGGTAAAAAAATATGAGTTAATGGCTGATTTCTGAAGAGTTATCGTCAGTGTTTATTTCGTCATGATAAAGTGAGCTTTGTTCGTCTATTTTCACTTAGCACAATTATTTGTCTCACTTCCAGTCAATTACTGGAGGTTACTTGTATGACTGGTTTGGTAAACGATTTTGAAATGTTTGCAGATTTAGGGTAATCCTGATCATCGTGCTACAATGGCCCCCGGAATAGATGAATTGCCAGAAATTAATTTTATTGCATGGAAAAGCTGCAGTATTTGCAATATCCATTTTCCTTCTGTACGGGGAGCTGCTGAATTCACCAGGAAAACAGAAATAGAAGTGAAAAATAAAAGTTTTCTCGAACTTTTCAAAAACGTTTTTTGTTTGAATTATTATTCGTATAACATTTATAAGTTTTATCAGATGAAGCTTTTAATCGTTATCGACAAATTTGGAATAAAAGTCATCTATTTGAAATACTTTTATCTTCTTATTCATGTTCAGTAATTAGTGAGAATAAAGCGATTATGGAAAAGATACTGAATACAGATTTTTGAAAATGATCTCATGATTGATTTGAAAACAAAAACATAAACGTTTGAAACAGAACTTAAGTGTCTGTTTTACTTTAGGTTGGGAGTAATAGCGAATTAGTAAACCTTTATCTAGGAACAGTAATGTGTTATTATTTGTTTTCCACATAGTTTTTGTGCTTGGAAACATTAAAGAAAAAAATCGTATATCTATGGTGAAGAAATCTGCCAAATTAAGTGAAGATACGACAATAGCAAGATTTCACAGCAAACCTTATTGTTACCAAGGATTGTCTGTTTAGTTCTGCATATTAAGAGATCTGTGATTGTGTCTGGATTCAGTAATTATGATAGGTAGGATAGTAAGGATCGCCATGTTTGATATATCAAAAGTAGATTTTGATTTTATAAGAATTTACGGGGTAAGTTTTTTCCTCTTTTTTATTTTTTTATTTATTATTAAGCTTAGTAGCTGTTTCATTGACTGACAGATATTAGCAGTCTCGATAGCTTATTGAAACTTTCTAAGATTATTGTTTGAAGCTGATCACATGATAGTAAGCATGATTTATTATTATTTTTACTTAAAATTTGTATCCGAGGACTGGGGTGAGAATATCAAGTTAATAGATACATCAAAGGTTCTGAGCAGAGGCGGTTGTTCAAATCCGTTTAATTAAGAGCAAATGCCAAGAGGTGTGAATTAACCTTAATCTGTTATGTGCATTCCGTAAATGGCAGGGTGCAGTAGGCTTGTTTCTACATTTGTCTGTTGCGAAACAAATGAGAAATTATGCGCCAATGAGCCAGATCAGGTCGAAGAAAGGTCAGACATTTTAAACTTGGTAATAGTTGAGGATGAGAAAGCCCAATTAGATGGAATTGATGTAAGTTGAAATATTTTTTTTTTTTTGTATGTATTCTTATCTCTATGAACTCCATTATCAGAACTACATGAATTGCCATTTAGGCCCTGTAAACGTCATTTGCTTCTACATAAAATCTTACTGTATTTTATTAATATTATATTTCTGAACATTATAAGTTACTTAGTTAAGACTATGTTCGTCTATCTTGTGTATTTCAGAAACCACTTCATTAATGAGACCTGAATTAATTCAAAGATGATTACACAAAATTAATTCTGAACTTGACCAGAGATATTTTTTGTATCTCAATTTCTGTGTCTTCTTCACACATGTTGGCTGACGATAGCTTGCTCTTCATGATTGTTAATCATCAATTTTTGCAGCTCTGTTGTTATTATTTGGTTTTGAGTCAAGATATACTCCCCGTTTCTTATTTAATCTGTAAACATTGTTAAATCAATAATTTTTGGGTACCACAGGCAGATTATTAGTAAATGTTTGTTGTGGTTAGGAATGAGGTCTTACAGCCTTACAGAATTCCCTTCATCTCTAGAACATTTATGGCTTAATTCCATCGTAGCAGTTGATCAAGAAAAAAAAAGAAATGTTATTTTACCTGCTGAGCAATGTTGTAATAGTAACTTTGCATGTCTGATAGAAGTTTAGTTTGAATGTCGTGGTAGTATATCGTTTTGATCTGGAAAGGAATTTAGTGAGGGACATATAGTGATGAAATGAGAGAGAGAGAGAGAGAGAGAGAGAGAGAGAGAGAGAGAGAGAGAGAGAGAGAGAGAGAGAGAGAGAGAGAGAGAGAGAGAGAGAGAGAGAGAGTCTGTATTCCAAATTTTGTGTTAGTGCTTGACTTGGTTTATTGTATAGTTGATGGGAGAAAAACACGCATGTAACATGATGCAGATGTATGAATTTGAATATTCAAAGTTTAGAATTGGTATGTAACAATGCTTTTACATAATCATCTTTGCTTGAAATTTAGACCAATGGTTTTTTTTTTTTTTTTTTTTTAGTAAAAAAGCCATTACTCTTAAACTGCGCTTACTCTCATGTTCCCAATATAATGAGACTTCGAGATGTTTACTTTGATTATTATGTAAAGCACCTCATGAAAATGGAACATTTGATCGCTAATTTTCAATTAAAATCTCCCTTCCCCCGAGTGCTGGTGGCCGAAAAAGTAGACTATTTTGAAGAGTGAGGATATTGAAGCTGGCGTTGTAATTAATCCTTTTTGCTGTCGCTGCGCCAGTTTTTGCCAGGCATTACTTTGTGGTGGGCGATATTTTCTTTTCTCTTCAGCTGAGATCTTTAATTTATTCTCAATAATTTCGGTAATTAATGAGGATTTTGTTTTTGTTCCTATTTAACCAACCAAAACAAAAATCAAACTTTCTGTAATGGAAATTCTGTTAAGGTTTCAAAAACAAAACGTTTGCAAAGGAATGTGTATGATTAACCTCCTAACTGACGATAATCTGGCATTATTCATCATACTAGGGAATAGTAATATACTAAACAGAGATGGACTGTTTAATGTAATCTTCTTTGATATATATTTAATTTTAAGTTCTTTTTATATAGTTACGTGTTTTGTTGGTTTTAAGTTGTTAAGTATATTGTAACTGTAATTGTGTTTGTCTGTAATTTGGTGAAATAGTAAAGAGGTGAAATGTGGTTTTCTTTTAGTTTGTTGACATTTTCTTGAATTGTTTTGATATTTCTGTTAAGTAGAAAACAGAAGTAATTGTTATATTTCTATTATATTAATTGATTATTTTAATGGATAGATATTGAGGATTGTTTTAACACTTCTTAGGTATTATGTGTAATTATTTTTCAAATTGATTTGACTCTGATAGCGTAAAATGTAACGAAGTGTAGCATTCAAATTCGAAAAGTAGCTTAAAATGTAATATTGGTAAAAAATGTTTCTTTAACAATAACTCCAGGCGTGTGAGCTGTGATTCTGTAATTGAGAGGTGAATTGAATGCAAATGACTTTATTTTTACAGACAGCAAAATTATATATATATAAGAGTTTCAGAGCAAGGTGGTCACAAAAATTCAAACAAAATAATTCCTGAAACGACAGGCTTAAACAGGTTCTGTTAACAGTGAGGTGTATAAAAGAAAATACTGTTACAGTGTACGAGCATGTGTGAAACACGTGCAGTACATGGCTTCCCCCCAAAAAAAGACACATGAAGTGTGGCGCCCTGCTTTTGAGAGGCGTACTGTAGGCGGGCTTTCTTAGAGGAAATAAACAGATTTTAAGCGATTAATGGAGACTTAGTCTTCTTTGCCACGAATGTTGATTAATAAAGCATTCTGATTGCAATGGATCCCGAGGAAAGGGCCCGTGTAAGGGGACATTAGCGGTGGCTTGCTAGTGTCGTTGTATAGGAAAATGTGCGTTGCAAAGTGTAAATCTGTCGGTGTGTATTGCTCAGCTGTGGCTTGTAAGTCTGGCAGCATGGAGTAAATTTTTCCACAACGGGAAGTAGGCACTGGAGATTGTCAGAAGAGGTTGCAGACGAAAAATATTTGGCATGGACAACCAACGGCTTCCGAGACATCCAGGGCGTCTTCAGGAGTGGTCCTCAGTCCCATGAGGACCCAGGGAAGCTGGGTAAACTAGTTTGAGTCCTTGCAGCAGGTCATTAAAGCTGCTTTGAGCGTGCAATGAAAACGTTTAACCATTCCATTGGCAGCAGGGAAACAAATTTTGCTATCCACCCTGAGAGTAAGGCAGATGTACATATGGCATACGTTTCAATTTCCATTGGAGTGGCTTCAGGCCAATGAGTTGAGCGGTTGATGTTTAACAGGTAACAATGTCCTTGTGATCTGAATAGGAGACCTACTACATCAACGTGAATGGTGGCAAAATTATGCTGTGGTTGAGGAAAGGTGCTCACTACTGAATCCTTTTGTCAATGATGTTTGCCATGAAGTTAGTTACGAACCCAATCCTTAGCATCTTTAGTAATGCCGTGCTAAATGAACTTCGTCTTTAGTAGCTGTGCAGAAAATTGGCAGGAGGGATATGAGAGGCCATGAAAGAAGTCAAACACCTGTCGGCGTATGGGAGCATGTATCCATAGTCGTGGTCTACAGGTATTGATGTCACAAGAGGGGGATGGTGTTGGAGTTGTCAAGGGCGACATCTTCCCAATGTGCTGAATGTCCTACATGCTTGGTACTCTTAAATCTTTTCGTTGGCTTCTGCCAAGGTGTTGTAATCTAATCCCAGGTGAATGGTGCCAATGTGTTTATAGACAGGGCATCGGAAACGGGGCTCATTTTCCCAGGGACGTGTGGAAGGGTACAATTGTATTGAGCCATGGTGGAGAGATGGTTGCATTGGCGGGTGGAACTGCTGTTGGACTGGCGAGTGAAGGCATGTGTTTTGTGTGGATGACACAGGCAAACCTTCTAAGAAGTGGCGAAAGTGATGAGCAGCCAAATGCACCACCAGTTATTTGTGGTGGAAGGTTGAGTACCTAGATTCTGCCTTGGATAGTTTTCTACTGAAGAAGGCCAATGGGTGTGGCAAGCAGTTGACCACCCGCTTTAGAACTGCACCAATAGCAACATCGCTGACATCCGTGGAGAAGGAGAGGGGCATGTGACATGGGAAAGTTGAGAGCAGCAGTGATTCATTGGGCATTCTTTGTGTTGCAGAAAACCGCTCCTTGAAAGGGACCCCATTTCAGGTCTTTTGGCTTGCCCTTGAGGGAGGCCTATAGAGTTTCCAGGAGTGGCGGCGAGTGTTGTCAGAAAACTTTTATTATAGTTGATCATGCCCAAGAATTGTTGCAGTCCTTTGACTGGCGAGTGCCTGAGGAAGTTCTGAACGACTGCCACCTTCTCAGGGAGGGGATGGACTCCTTCAGTAAAGATGCAGTGTCTGAAGAACAATATTTCATTGGCACCAAAGGTACACATGTCGTACCCAACTTCAAGGTCTTTCTGTTTTAGGCCATCGAGCATGATGTGTAGGTGATGGTGGTGCTCTTCTTTAGAGGAAGAGAACACAAGTATATAGTCCACATAATATACTTAGAAAAGGAGGTCCCATAAGATGCCATCCTTGAGGCATTGAAAAGTGGCCTCAACATTACGAAGGCCAAAATTGGAGTAATTGAAGGTGTATGTATCCAAGAGTGTGGTGAAGGCAGTCATAGGTATGTCTTCTGGGTTCATGGGCACCTTATAATCCCCCTTCAGGAAGTTGAGTGTGGAGAACACCTTTACTTTGTGCAAGTAGGTGGTCATGTCCGGAATATTTGTAAAGGTATAGGGACTCGGTTCTGTCTGCATGTTCAAGTTATTGTATTTCCCACACCGGTGCAGAGGGACATCTTTCTTCAGGATGATGTGTAAGGGTGACGACTATGGGCTTGAGGCTTTGTGGCAAAAGGCTATTTCTTCCATTTCGGCGAATTTTCATTTTACGGCTACCCAAAGATCTGGTGCCAGATGCCAGAATTTGGCAAACACTGCTGGTCCCCGATGTCTTGATATGGTAATGAATACAGTATTTGGTTGAACTGTAAGGGTTTGGTAAGGTTATGGACAGAAAAGTTCTTGGTATTACATAGGAGGTGAGTGAATTCATCTCTGGTTGCACTGATGTTGAGAGTGAGGTCAGATTGAAGAGGTGTCGACGAGTAAGAGTCTGCGTTGACTAACTATCGGTGAGCGACATCAATCACGAGGTGGAAATGTGAGAGGAAATTTGCTCTGGGGATTCCCAATACAACGCCAGCAACGAGAAACTTCCAATTATATTTGGTGCTTCAAAACGATAATGTGAGGGTTTCGTAACCATGGATTGGTATCATAGAACCGTTGGCAGCTGTCCTGAGTGATATCTTCTTCTTACTTTGAAACTCTTGTAAATAAGGTTGCTTTCTGTTGAAATAAAGCTGGTTACATTCACCTCACTTCTCAGTTACAACCTCACTGCTCACTGTCAGATTATTGACCTCGGAGTGAAGGAAGGCCACTGCCATTGACAAAAGGCTGTTGAGGTCGTTGGTTGGGGCGTGAGTGAGTGGTGGGGGGTTGTTGCCACTCGGGCTTGTCTCAGGATAGGCGCCTGTGTCCTACTGCCTTCTCGTCGGCTTCGGTTGAATAGTTGACCTCTTGGTCAGGACTGGCGATGTTGATGGAGGTCTTAAAGGTGGTGGAGTGGCTCTCCATAATGACAAAGACTTTGGTTATTAGATCCTTTATGGACAAAATATTGATATCCGGTATGGCATCACTTGCAGGTTCAGGTAAGCGTTGTACCCAAAGGGCTTGAAGTAGGTTTACCTCACAATGAGAGCCGCCTGGGCAAGCGAAGCTTTTTGAAAGAGCTTTGAAGGCTTGGCTATACGGGCGGCTGGCGATGGCAAGTACTGCTCTAGGAAGTATGCTTTGAGGTCTTTGTACGCTAATGGAGTGTTCCACAGCTCGCAAAGCCGATCGGAGATTTCCGGGAAAGTGTTTCTCAGAGATTGCTGCGAGAACAGATTGAAGAGGTGTCGACGAGTAAGAGTCTGCGTTGACTAACTATCGGTGAGCGACATCAATCACGAGGTGGAAATGTGAGAGGAAATTCGCTCTGAGGATTCCCAATACAACGCCAGCAACGAGAAACTCCCAATTATATTTGGTGCTTCAAAACGATAATGTGAGGGTTTCGTAACCATGGATCGGTATCGTAGAACCGTTGGCAGCTGTCTTGAGTGATATCTTCTTACTTTGAAACTCTTGTATATAAGGTTGCTTTCTGTTGAAATAAAGCTGGTTACATTCACCTCACTTCTCAGTTACAACCTCACTGCTCACTGTCAGATTATTGACTTCGGAGTGACGGAAGGCCACTGCCATTGACAAAAGGCTGTAGAGGTCGTTGGTTGGGGTGTGAGTGAGTGGTGGGGGGTTGTTGCCACTCGGGCTTGTCTCAGGATAGGCGCCTGTGTCCTACTGCCTTCTCGTCGGCTTCGGTTGAATAGTTGACCTCTTGGTCAGGACTGGCGATGTTGATGGAGGTCTTGAAGGTGGTGGAGTGGCTCTCCATAATGGCAAAGACTTTGGTTATTAGAACTTTTATGGACAAAATATTGATATCCGGTATGGCATCACTTGCAGGTTCAGGTAAGCGTTGTACCCAAAGGGCTTGAAGTAGTTTACCTCACAATGAGAGCCACCTGGGCAAGCGAAGCTTTTTGAGAGAGCTTCGAAGGCTTGGCTATATGGGCGGCTGGCGATGGCAAGTACTGCTCTAGGAAGTATGCCTTGAGGTCTTCGTACGCTACTGGAGTGTTCCACAGCTCGCAAACCCGATCGGAGATTTCCGGGAAAGTGTTTCTCAGAGATTGCTGCGAGAACATAATCTGCTTTGTTGCTTAAACAAGTCACTCCTTTGATATGGGATTGGACCTCTGCTTGCTGACACCAGGCTGACGTTTCTGTACTGGCGAAGGGCAGGGCAGCAGTTTCATAGGAGTGGCGTTGATAGGAGTCAGAGTTGGAGGGTGGCATCATCAAACAGTAAATCATGGCAATGAGGGGGAAGGCTGGAGGGAGCTAGTCACTGCGATGGTAACCAGTGTGACAGCTATGAGTCTAACAGAGGCTAGGTGAATGAAAAAATAAAATATCGTTAGTGCCCGAACGTGTGTGAAACACAAGTGGTACATTCCTCTTAAATGGGACATGTGCGTCTCTCTCTCTCTCTCTCTCTCTCTCTCTCTCTGAGTTTATACAATAATCGAAATATAAGAAAACGCCCCCAGAACTGTATCTCAGGAAAGCTATAAGCAGCGTTTTTATTGATTTTCGTTAAGATTATAAAAGATGGCATTCGTTGTTTTTTCTATTTTTAGTTAGTTACAGCTTGCTTCTCTTTTTACCGCCGTCGTATCTGTAATATACTCCTAGACTCATCCTTATTCTCAATTCCCGTTCATTGATGGGATTCATCCTTAAACGTTTGTAACTCTCGGGCGATTTAATTTGACTTTGATTATCATGTTTGTCAGTCTTGTTTTTGTCGGTGGGAATTCCAAACTATTGTGGTGTTGTTTGTCGTCGTTTGTATTTGTTCTAGTGTACTTTGCCTAATATGTAAATGGAGGTAGCCTGGGGATTCCTTAGAGTTCAAAGATGCAAGAAACTTTCATCTGAATGTCTAGTCTTGAGTGTGTTGTGAATAAAAACAAAGCTTTTAGGAACTTTATCCTCAACCTAAAGCTATGAGTGTTATTCTTATAATTATTTTTGCTAATTGCATATTACATAAGCTTGGTTTTGGTGGATGATTTGATTGATAGTGAAATACAGTAAAGAGTCGTCTTTGCATTATGTGTAAAGTAATACTTATTTTTCACACCACAAACCAGTGGGCCTACATACAAGGTCAATTTTAAATAATAGATTAGGAAAATAACAAAATAGAATAAAAAAAGAGCAGGTCGAATAATTAACAAAATATGCTTTCAAGAAAAATGTTGAAATATTCAAGGATAAAGACCACAGTCTTTGCCCCTTCTCTGTAGTAAGGTGTCAGTGATACTGCCTTTAGTTGTTCTCCTGATCTCATGTGTTTTCACTTTGTTTCCTTTCCATAATTGTAAGATTAGGAACTCACTTTCTACTTCTGTTTTTCTCTACTTTATACTTTTATTGCATAAGAAGGTGCGTCTCTCCCTTCATCGTCAGAATCTTTGTTTCCCCGTTATGCAATGTAGTACACATACACACACACACACACACACACACACACACACACACACATATATATATATATATATATATATATATATATATATATATATATATATATATATATATATATATATATAATATGCGTTTTTGTGACTTTTTTATTTGTCACCCTTTTCGTTAGATACGATTTAGATATCTTTATCGAAGGCTATTGAGTGGATGAGACTTGGACGAGGTTTCATCTAAATAACACGCAGGAATGTAGAAAGGAATTAATAATTCGTATTGAACTTTTAGAATAAGTTTGGTCCACCAAGTGGAAGGAAACCATTTTAGTTATTCATAGTGAATAGAATTAGTTATATTTTTAGCACAGTAATTTGTGAAGAATGTTTTTAATTATTTTTCCTGTGTATCCATTATACAACAAGACTATATAAAAGCGAATGATATTCTTAAAATACCGCTGTTGCATTTTGATATTTACAGAAGATTATTAATGGAAAATGAGATTTTCAGGCCATTCATCGTTTGCTGCAAAAGCATTCACCCACTAGCATTTTTCCTTCGTGGGGTCCCGTGTGAACGAAAATATCTCCGGGTATTCCTTGGATTGGTTGATTCAATATAAGAAAAGTCTATTTCTTATTCAGTTGCAGTTGCAAGATGTTTATGAGACGTAATGTATTAATTTCGGAGAAATTGTGCATTAGAATTAATTTCGGAAAGAATGTGCATTAAAATTAATTTCGGAAAGAATGGGCATTATAATTAATTTTGGAAAGAATGGCATTAGATTTCATTTCGAAAAGAATGGGCATTAGAATTTTATTTTATTTTTTTTTTCTTGTTTATCCGATCTTCAGAGGCTTTTTATTTTATGACTGTTGGCTCCCCTCTCGACTTTCTCAAAGATTGTTCATATTCCCATTCCCCTTCTAACACCTACTCCCTCCTTCCCTTCTTGCTTCTCCCTCTCTCTCCTCTTTCTCCTGTGCATGTCGTTTGCCGTCCCTCCCCGCCTTCCTATGCTACTTCCGTCTCTTCGTCTTAATTTTTCTTTTCCTTCCTTCTCCCGTTCGTTATTGTTTCCACGTTTGCTATTTCATAGTTTCCTTCTGGATGGATATTTCCCTGCTTCCGTAATTATTCTCTTAATTTTACCCTATTCTTCTATTTTTCTTCCTTCATCCAACACTGTCACTTTCCTCATTATCCTTCTCCCGCTTCATTATCCTTCCCTATCATATTTTTGCTTCAGGGAGACTTAAATTGTAGGTATAATATGTGACCTTTTTATTTTATTTTCGCCATACTGCCTTGTAACTAGAGGCAGGTATTGCTGTGGTGCGTTACTTTGGGGCCAAAAAGTCCTGTAGGCTTTGCCATATTGAGGTACGACTCTATTGCTTACCTACATTGCTTTGTTTGGACTTTCATGTTTTAATTTATTTCGTTGTTATTACCGTTGAAATCTGTAGGATCAAGTTATTCTACCTTACAGGGTGCTGACAAACACTCCTTGTTGGTAAGACAATGAGCAATTCAGTTTTTGAAATAACAATTTAAAAAGCTTAATTTACCTTCAAAAGTCACATTTCAACTTGGACTATAAAGGAAGTTTGAACACTACACATTTCGACCATTATCATGCGACACGAAATGTACATTTTATATTGATATTGGAGATTTGTTATTTAGCGCAACTTCTTTGTCGTTTATATCTTAAAACCTCAACGTTTTCGGCATTTTTCATTAAACAGACGGCTAGCGGGATTGATGCGAGCCCCCCTTGTGTTTGGCACAAAATCGTGCTAGAGGTTCACAATAAAAACAAGCGTGTCGGTCGTCACAGTTGGTACCCATTTTTAAGGTCTTGGACCAGCCACCTTTTTGCCTAATACACTAAAAATAATAAAGATGTGGGAATGGGGTTTGTACCATTGTGTTTCTCTTAATGAGTCGCATCGAATGGTGTACCTTTTGCCTCGGAAGGTCAATTTAGAACCCCTGGTGGGCACTGGGCGTAACCATGGGAAACTGAGACCCCAATGGTTAAAGGTTCATCATGTTTTGTGTGGTGTGCGTGAATTTTGGAACATGTCTTTTCTCATCTCTTCATTGAGGCGCACAAAAAATATTTCGTTACATCTCATATCGCACGACCTACCACATGCCATCCATATTCCATTAATCGACCTCGTTGCTGGCTTGCCGATTGTTCTGGCCGTTTGACCTCCTGATCCTTAAATGCTTGAACACACGAACCCTCATCCTCACAAACAGCTCGCGGTCAAATTTTCTTTCGCCACCCTTCAAGAAGACATTTTCTGGATCTAAAAGCATGCTATCATATACTTTAATTTCATTCAATTTTTGATGCGCTTGGGGCACCTTCAGTCAATCCAATACAAAAGATGCTTCATGTAAGATTCTTACTTCAGTCTACATTATTAATTAAAATCATTAAGACAATTTCTCACCCACAAAACAAAACTCCCCCCACTATATGAAGGGTTAAATCAATGAGGAGTTATTATATACTGTATACATTTCTCATTTCCCTTCAAGTGGGCGGAGTGCGGTGTCAGGCGCTGATCATGCGATTGTTCTGTATCCAAGAATGGGCTTTAGTGCATTTACCCTCCCAGTGCCTCTGTTCCTCATTAGCAATAGGTAGGAGAGAGAGAGAGAGAGAGAGAGAGAGAGAGAGAGAGAGAGAGAGAGAGTAATGTTATCTTTTAGAGCACAGCTATGTAACAAACTTGTCTCAGAACGAAAAAGGTTAAATTACTGTTGTTCCAACAGGGAAAGGAAAGATCAACTGAAAATCATATTTGATTAAGGATATAGCAGAGGTGACCCATTCTTTTATGCTCGTAGATTATACGCATCTTAGTTCTCTCTCTCTCTCTCTCTCTCTCTCTCTCTCTCTCTCTCTCTCTCTCTCTCTCTCTCTCTCTCTCTCTCTCAGTTTCATATCCAAGTACCCGAAATACCTGGGGTGATTCATGATAGTTAATTTTGTCACTAATACTGTCAGTGTGATTTTTTGTCCTTAAAATTATATATTTACTTGCAGCTGTGCCATTATAACTTGATTTTGTCACCCAAGTTTGACTTCGAATTGTGGTTAGTTTATGATTCTGCCAAAGACCCTAACCTTACTATTAGAACTTAACACCTTCATG
The DNA here is from genome assembly GCF_036898095.1 of Palaemon carinicauda. Taxonomy (NCBI): domain Eukaryota; kingdom Metazoa; phylum Arthropoda; class Malacostraca; order Decapoda; family Palaemonidae; genus Palaemon; species Palaemon carinicauda. The sequence continues at coordinate 16,414,452 of NC_090765.1, read as the reverse complement.
TCTATCTCGGTTAAATCATGAACATCTCAATTTAATGCCATTTTTGGGGGAAGTTGCGAATAGAACTATGCTTTTATCAAGTATTCAAGTTTCGATTCAATTACAAGTGTGTTTTTTTTTTTTTTTTTTTTTTTTTTTTTTTTTTTTTTTTTTTTTTTTTTTTTTTTTTTTTTTTTTAATAAGGTGTAAACTTTCTAAAGACGGCTGTGCCCAATTGCTAATGCTCCAAATTCTAAACCAAATCATAAATATTTAGGTAAAAGTTCTGTCCTTGTCCTGAAAACTAAACTGAAATTACATTTCTGGTCATTTTCCCGAGACGTCTTTTTACTTTTGATGCTCTGAAGTTTGTCAGTCATCTTTTTACGGGAATATTTGACCGAAAAAAAATTACTAAATATTTTACTCAATCACAAACATTGTGTGTGTGTATAAATACGCACTTATGATGTGTGTGTATGTGTACTGTATATATACATATGTATGTATTAATCAAGAATTATCATTTACTAGAGAATTGTATTTGCCCCTAAATGCATAAGGGCATTTGATGTTTTCACGAGATTTTCACTATCATTCTATGGGCGTTATAAGTCTCCTGTCACGATCAAGTGGCCATGTTACCTACTTCTTGGATTCCTGTTAGGACATGGACTGAACTGAATGGAAATAAGAAAGTGGGGAAAGGAAATAAAGGAAGAGGAAGATTGTGAGATGAAGTGAATACCAGAAGGGAGAAGAGAGAATAGACGGGAGGTACGTAGGATGGGAAAGAAGGAAGATATGGAAATAGAGTCAGTTAATTAAGGGGGCAAGAGGTTGTCGGGGATCGATCACTATCCTAATTTCGTAAAAGATGTACGAGAGAAAATTACTTTCTTCTGGAAACTGTGTTTTTCTTCAGCCAAAACTTTGCCAATGGCTTATTGGATCTGGAGAAAAGTCGATTATGTCATATATGCAACAAAATCCTTCATAATTGTGGAGTTATAAATAAGCAAAGAATACTCGATCCCTTTAGTCAGCATGATTTTTGGTTGATTGTTCAGAAGGAACAATTGATTTTATTAGAGATTTTAGTGATTAGATAAAAACAAACAAATCGTTGTAAATTAATAGCTCACTTGTAATTTTTAGGTCGACTTTTATACACGGGAAAGGGGAAGGGTTAGTTGTTTTACGTTGCATGATTGGAATTTAGATAAAAGTGAAATAGCGTTAATTGTAATTAACAAATCTACTTTTAAGATGACAGTTTTAGTACCTCTTAAATGCGTCGTTAATGAATGGAAATGAGGTTATTGTGGCTTTTAATCTCCTGAGACGTTTCTGGGAAACCCCATTAATGGATTCTCTTTTCTTCTTTTTGTCGCTGGAAACAATCAAGATTTTGTAATGGCGTTCAAAACAACTGCTTTTGATCTGTGAGTTTTCAATCTTACTCTTTTCATAATTATATTCATTCTAATAATTTTTAAATCTCTTGATAATTTTCATTCAAGTCGAAAAGGATATATTAAAAGCGTTTTCCTTTACCAGAACTGTTGGCAAGAGCTTCTTCTTCAATATTTTAATTGCATTTTATAGATAAATTAATCCTGTACTAAATGGTTGAGATGTATTCTACCGGTGCATTACGTTTGAACGTATTGTCATTACAATTGAGTGCCAAAATAACTACATTTGCGCCCATGCCTTACAGGGGAAAAAACTTGCTATGTGAAATTGGAACGGATCTGTGATACCCACCTACGGTTACGAGAACCTCACATTATCATTTGGAAACGGTAAATTTAATTGGAAGTTTCTCATTGCTAACGTCACATTGCCAACGTCACATTGCCAATTCTCGGTGCAGATTACCTCTCTCATTTCCACCTTCTGGTCGATGTCGCCCACCGACGATTGGTCAACGCATACTCGTACTTGTCGACACCTCTTCAACCCGCCCCCTCCAACCTTACTCTCCACATCAGGGCACCCACGGATGCCTACGCCCACCTCCTCACGTCGTACCCGGAAGTTTTCAGTCCAGAACTTCGCCAAACGCCGACGGCTCCTGCCAAGTACGGTATTTATCACCACATTAAGACGACGTGACCTCCAGACGTCTGGCACTGGCTTCACCCTACATCACACAACTGCCTACAACCCCGCCGCTAATGGAATGGTTGAACGTTTTCATCGCACCCTCAAAGCAGCTTTGATGTCTCGCTGCAAGGACTCCAACTGGTTTACTCAGCTTCCCTGGGTCCCCCTGGGACTAAGGACCACTCCTAAAGACGCCCTGGACGTCTCGGCAGCTTAAATGGTGTATGGCGACCCATTGGTCGTCCCTGCCGAATTTTTTCCTTCTGCAACCTCCTCCGACAATCTCCAGCGCATACGTCACGTCGTGGGAAAATTTACTCTGTGCCGCCAGACTTACAAGCCCCCAGCGAAGCATCACACACCGATAGACTTGCTCTCTGCAATACATGTTTTCCTACGCAATGATACTAGCAAGCCACCTCTAAGGCCCCCTTACTTGGGCACTTTCCTTTTGATCCGACATAGTCTGAAAGCATTCCTACTAAACATTCGAGGCAAAGAAGACTGGATCTCCATTGATCGTCTAAAACCTACCTATCTCCTGTCAGATGACCCACCTACAGTTCGCCTCTCTAGATCAGGGCGTCCTATTTAACATTAACAGTATGTCAATTTTATGGGGGGAGCCATGTACCAACAGTGTGTCACACGATCGTACATAGTAACAACATTTCTCTTTTTTGTATATAGTCTCCCTTGTATCTTCGCTCTCCCCTCGCACTGATAACGACCTGAATCAACTTGTCTGTTTTTCTCACCGTTAAATGTTAACAGAAACCGTTGTTGGTTGAACAGGAAACAGCCTGTTATATGTTATAGCCTGCTTGCCCGCAATTGATGTATATATAAACTGATGATCTGTAATAAAGTTACTCAGTTGCTTTCATCTCGCCTTTTTAGTCACAGCCTCTCTTGGCCCGTCTCAGTGCATGCACAGAACTTTGGTATCTCAGAATTAATGGTGATGCTCTAATAATTTATTTGAAATTCAGCTTTTATTTTTTCTTTATTTTTTTTTAAGCTGGCAAGACAGAAATTTATGTTTACTCATAACAATTAAGTGTTAAATCAATTTGTTGTCATTTGTTCACCTACGATGACTTGGGTTAAACTTGTGTAAGATATTTCTTGCTCGTAAATCTTTAGTTTTTCGTTGCCCAACAAGATAAATCCACCACATCTTCAAAGAGTTTCTTTCTTTGAGTAGCATAAATGTGTTTTGTCGGTCTTGTTCCCTTTGTCTTGCAAAACATCCATATCTAGAAATTTCAACGGTATCAGCTTTGAATATTTTCTTTTATTTCAAAGTGGGGTAGATTTTCAAGAAGTTGGTTTGCACCAAAAGTGTATGAACATTAATAATAATAATAATAATGATAATAATAATAATAATAATAATAATAATAATAATAATAATAATAATAATAATAATAAACATCGATAATTGAAAAACAATTATTGAACTTAACTAGCCAGAATTCTCTTAGTGGTTCGTATATTCGATTTTAGGTTATAATATTCCTTTTTTTTTTTTTTTTTTATAAATATATTAACTAAAATCTGTTGAATCATGCTTGTGAAAACGTTTTGGTTTTTATCCTTACCCCTTATTAAGGGATTTTTTTTTTTTTTCAGCTGACGTTATGATAGGACAGTGTATGCTTAGGCTCGACGAACTTTGTATAAGGTGATGTCAGAAGCGTAGAAGCAGCGAGCAAAGTTCGGTATAGTTTTTTTTTTCGTATGATTACCGAAGTAACAAGAGATGTGCTCGATGGTGGTTAAAGACTGGGGAGGTGTCATTGTCTGACGTTTGAAGTTACGTTTCTCACCAATGCCAATGATATATGTTCTTTTTTTAGTAATCCACGTTCAAGTTAAAAACATGTCAAAGTTTTATTGGTCCCGTGAGGCAACTTCAAACTTATCGAGATCGTGATGTAATATTTTTTACGGGAAAAAAAAAAAAAAAAAAAAAAAAAAAAAAAAAAAAAAAAAAAAAAAAAAAAAAAACACGCCTGTACCAACTTATGTTGGCGCAATCTACGGTGAAAGGCGAGTTACACCAATTTCTAAAATAACTCCGGCAACTATTATGAATAATAATATCGAAGATGGGGTGAAACGAGAACCAGCTCTTTTTCCCGCAGATCACACTGACGTGATAGGCGAGAAATGCGACAAATTAGCAAGTCGAAGAAATCTCTTTTCTTAGGCCTTCATAGATATCTCTGCAAGTTTCGAATGTATTTATACACAAACTCTTCTTGGAAATCCTTGTTGTAATTGTGTATTGAAGTTCTGTATAATTGTATCCTGTTTGGTGATTGTAGGTTCCAGTTTTGAGATAACATTGTAAAACGTATTTGGATCTATTTTCATGTAATTTATGAAAGCTAGTTCAGATTCACTTTATAACTCCTGTAGTATTATAAACTACACGACCTCCCAAAATAGTGTCTCCTTTGCAAACACTCTAGGCACCAAATTTTCTTCTTCGTTTTTTTTATAGCGCACAGGCGTACAAATGATAATTTTCTTGTTACCCGTACAACAATCACTCTTGCTGCAGTCACCAAGTTCCAGCTGCTGAACTGTCATCATTTGAACGCAAGCTTAAAGACCTTTACCGAACTTTGTTCGATAAGAAATAAAGGGCGCTGCTATAGCGTGATTTCTACCCTCATTTTCTGTTCCTACCTCAATATGGGGATTCAAATCTACTAGAGGGGGATTCCTACCAAGCAAAAAACCAAGTAATGTAATATCCCTTCCAAGTTGTTATTACAAGAGTAACACCTCGATCAAGCGTTACCATAACAACTAAACAAGCAAACAGTGTAAACAAAACGACTATTTTACCTAACCTAAAGTGCGTTTTATGGATTTTTCAGCATGTTTTATAGAATAGAATCGATTAAAATAGTGCCATGAAGTATGTTTTAACTATCCTCCTTTGGTAGGAATCACACTAAAGTAGAATCCTGATGGTAGGAATCACACTATAGTAGCACCAAATAAAGTTCACCGAACAATGTTCGGTCGTGTGGATGAAGCCTAAGTGACCGTTAAGTTACCTCTTTCCACATCTACTCAGTCAAACTCAGTAATTCTCGGATTCCGCGTAATAGTAAATATTCGTGTTTTTAATCTTCTATAGACATGTATGTCCCTTTCACTAATGTTATGGAATCTCATTTTGTCCTTGACACTTTAACTTGATTTCCTCTCCCTTGAACGAAGAAAGTATTGATATTATCTTTCAAGATACTCATGCATTACAAACCTCTGAATATAATTATCAGTACACGCAGATTATATTATGAATCTGAAAGATTTTTAAGATGATGCTGTGGTATCATAAAACAAATGATCAATTAATATATCATTAAAACATCATCATGGACTGTTCTGCTGAATTTTCAAAGGTTCTAAAAGCGTTCTTTTATTTTCATATTCATTTCATTCAGTTTGAATGTGCTGAATTTAACTATCAAACAAATCAGCCACACGCCTCATATGCAATATGGATTTATCACAAATAATTATAAGAATAAGACCCATAGCTAGAGGTTGAGGATCAAGTTTCTAAAGGCTTTGTTTTTGTTCACAATTCACAACACGCTCAAGACTAGAGACATTCAGATGAAGTTTCTTGCGTCTTTGAACTCCCAAGGAATCCCCAGGCTACCTCCCATTTGCACATTTGAAAAAGTACACTAGAACAACACCACAATAGTTTGGAATTCCCACCGACAAAAACAAGGCTGACAAAGACGATTACCAAAGCCATGTTAAATCTCTCGAGATTTACAGACGTTTAAGAATGAACCCCATCAATGAAATGGAACTGAGAATATGGAGGAGTCTGATGGGTATCGTACAGCAATCTTATAAAACAGCTGAAACAGAGGATGTGTCGGCTGTGAGAAGAGAATAATCGACCTCATGAGAGAGAGAGAGAGAGAGAGAGAGAGAGAGAGAGAGAGAGAGAGAGAGAGAGAGAGAGAGAGAGATCAATATCGAAAAAGTACAGATGCACATGCCAATTTAAGGGATAATATTGTTAAAAAATAGAATTTTTACCAGTATCTTTCTCTAATATTTCAAAATTTTAAAGCTGCACTTCTATTATTTTCTACTGAATGAGAGCCAAATCTCCAACATAATCTTATCGGAAAATAACAATTATTGTTTTTCTAAATAACCATAAAAGGCAACTAAGCTAAGGAAGTGCCAGCGAACTTGAAGGAAATAAAACTTATTTCACCTTTTCACAATTCCAACAATTACAGACAAACACCATTAAATATATATAGGAGCTCACAACAGACTTAAAAGTAAATGTGCAGAAAAAATTTAAGCTTACTAAACATCAAACGAAATTACATTAAACAATCCATATATTTTCAGTGTTACTTCATTATTAAATATTAAAAAAAAAAAAAATTAAATCCATATCAAAGGAGATTACATTAAACAATCCATATCTGTTCAGTATTATATTAATATTCCCTAATATAATGAATAATGCTGGATTATCGTCAGGCGAGACTTTAATCATGCACATTCCTTTATAAATAATTTTTGAAACCTTAACCGAATTTCAATTGCAAAAAGTTTGATTTTCGTTTTGGTTGGTTGAACAGGATAAAAAAAAAGATCCTTATTAATTACTGAAATTGTTGAGAATTAATTTAAGAGCTCAGCTGAAATGGAAAGAAAATACCGCCCACCACAAAGTAATGCCTGGCAAAAACTGCCGTACTGACAGCAAAAAGGATTTATTACAACGCCAGTTTCAATATCCAGACTCTTCAAAATGCTACTTTTTCGGCCACCAGCACTCGGGGGGAGGAAGATTTTAATTGAAAATTAACGATGAAATGTTCCATTTTCATGAGCTGCTTTACATAATAATCAAAGTAAACTTCTCGAAGTCTTATCTTTTCGGGAACATGAGAGTGAGCACAGTTATGAGTAATGGCTTTTTTTATTAATAACAATTGGTCTCAATTTCAAGCAAAGTTGATTATGTAAAAACATTGTTACATACAAATCCTGAAGTGGAAATATTTAAATTCATACATCAGCATCATATTACATGCTATGTATCTATTGCGTGTTTTTCTCCCATCAACTATGCAATAAACCTAGTCAAGCACTAAGAAAAAATTGAGACTACAGACTCTCTCTCTCTCTCTCTCTCTCTCTCTCTCTCTCTCTCTCTCTCTCTCTCTCTCTCTCTCTCTCTCTCTCTCTCTCTCTCTCTCTCTCATTTCATCACTATATGTCCCCTCACCAAATTCCTTTCCAGGTCGAAACGATATACTACCACGACATTCAAAATAAACTTTTATCAAACATGCAACGTTACTATTGGTAAAATAACGTGTTTTTTTTTTCTGCTTAACTGCTATTAAGGAATAAAGCGTTATATATTAGAGAGCTGAATAAAATTTTGTGAGATCGTAAGAACTCTTTCTTAACCACATCAAACAATGACTAATAATCTGTCTGTGGTTCCCCAAAAGGTTGTTTGAGTTTGCCATATAGTTTAACAACGTTTAAAGATTAAATAAAAAAAAAAATGGTTGATTTTTTAACCCAAAACCAAATAGCAACAACAGAGATGCAAAAATGGAGAATCAGCAATCATGAACTGTCACCTATCGTCAGCCAATATGTGTGAAAAACCTGAAATCGAGATACAAAAAATATATCTGGTCAACAGTATTGATTTGGTGTAAACATCTATTCAACTCTAATTTATAAAGTGGTTTCTGAAATACACAAGATAAATGAACAAAGGCTTAACTAAGTAACTTATAATGTTCAGAAAATAATAATAAAATACAATAAGATTTTATGTAAAAGCAAATGACTTTTACTTGGTCTTAATGACAATCTTTGTAGTTCTGATAATGCAGTTCATAGAGAAATGTATACACACCAAAATATATTTCAACTTACATCAATTGCAAAACATTAAATTACTGAACATGAGGAAGAAGATAGAAGTATTTCATACAGATGACTTTTATTACAAATTTGTCGACAACGATTAAAAGCTTCATCTGATAAAGCTTACAAATGTTATACGAATAATAATTGAAACAAAAAACGTTTTTCGAACACTTTGAGAAAACTTATTTTTATCTTCTATTTCTGTTTTCCCGGTGAATTCAGCAGCAACCCGTACGGAAGGCAAATGGATATTGCAAATATTGCAGCTTTTCCATGCAATAGAATTAATTTCTCGCAATTCATCTATTCCGGGGGCCATTGTAGCACGATGATCAGGATTACCCTAAATCTGCAAACATTTCAAAATCGTTTACCAAACCAGTCATACAAGTAACCTCCAGTAATTGACTGGAAGTGAGACAAATAATTGTGCAAAGTGAAAATAGATGAACAAAGCTCACTTTATCATGACGAAGTCAACACTGACAATAACTCTTCAGAAATCAACCATTAACTCGTATATTTTTACCCGACATTTTGAACAGATTATTTATCTTTATTTTTTGTTATTGGAAACATGTTAACTAGAGTTATTTATTCGTATTAAACTTTGTTAATGCATTGTAGGTTTAGCGGTAGGTGATTGATACCTTCTGAATAAAAATAAATGTTATATAATTCTCTCAAAGTTATTTGCCGTTATCAAATCATGCTTAAATGAATCAAAACAACTCTGGAAATTGTACTCTTTAAAACTAATAAATACAAGTTTTAAAACATATTTTAACATAAATTAACACTAGGAAAAAAACAGAATAAGTAATTGTCGCCATTTTGGGTGAGTGCATAATAAATGTACCTTTGTTCATTCTATAGTTCCTTGAAAAATATAGTAATAATATAGAATCGTATAACAATCATATATGTTCATAGTTTTCATCTCCCCTTTGGAAACATCAAGCTTACTGTATTCTTTGTAGTACAAAATCGAGAAGTCGCTCAAAGGAGAATAGATACTTTTAAACAAGTGTTCAAGGGTCCGAGTTTTCTGGGTAATAGTCCATGAGCCAGACCCAAGAATTGTATGGATTGGTACCACCTGGGGTGGCAAAATGTCACTGTTTTTTCTTGAGAGGTATATATCCATAGATGAAAAAAAAGTTTGAAGCCAAGCTTGGAGGAGTAGCTTAGTGCTAGTAATCACCTCGTAAAGATCTACGAATGGTCCCAATATGGGATCCAAAATTTTGGGGTAGGGGAAATGTAAATTGCCATATCTTTTGAAGTAATGGTCCAATATTTGCAAGTTACCGCTCAAAATGTTGGGAATTTTATGTTCTACAAAATTTTATATAATTGTTTCCAATATGACAATAAAGTAGGTCACTAGAGGTCAAAAGGTCATAAAACTTTGCCCTTGCATAAAATCTGTACCTCTGTTAAAAAAATCTCACCAGCTACTGCACCAATGGGAATTTTTCCACTGAAATGAGCTTAGATAGAGGATAATAAGCGTCCAACTCCATTTTATGCCTAAAAGTGTTATATTTATTTGTATCTGAGGTATGGTACTTAACGGTATTTGACACATTTTTGGAAAAGGTCATTTTTTTTAATGAAACACCTGCAACCATAAAGATGACAATTTGTTGCTCGTTCATGCAATTTCACAAACAGATTTTCCCCACCAAGGGCAAAAATCATGTCAGAATGAGTTTATTTCATCTGGAACTGTTTTGACATTTAAAGGTCAATTTCCTGGGATCAAGGTCAAGCACATACATCACTTAACTTTGGAAATGCATGTTACATCTATCTGGTAGAGCAAAACATAGAAATATGGTAAACCATCTTTCAGCAAATACAAAAATTTTAGTTGCTTTTGCATATAGTGCTTGGTCAAACACAACGATAATGCTACTAAGACCTAGGATCTTCTGATTAGTTGAGACTGGCACAACACCTCATGGACAGTAGACAGCTCAGTGGCAGGGGCATTTATTCTGGATAGATAACCAACTTCATCAGGGGTGATCTCTACTTCATCACGGACATGAATGTTGAACCTGTCCAGCTCCCAACAGTTTGGTTTGAAGCACAATGTGCATGAGTGAGCAACCAAAGCAGAGTTTTCTTTTTCACTTCATGATTCATTGTCTGGTCATCCATTTCCACATAACCACGAAGAGGAGGTCCAACACGCTTTCCAGCAATGTAGATGGAAGGAAGCCTTCCTCAATCTCTATGGTCCGATGTTTTCACTTCTCTTCATTTATTTGATGCAGCATGAGGGGTTGTGGTCCAAACACCCTGGGCTGTGCAATGATGCCGTTAACTCGGTGTGATGTCACTCCTCTGCTCAGTGTCTCCTCCCTCCTATCAATGTTGTCATATGCCAATGTCACTTGTACGTTAGGCTGGATAACTCTTGACATGGCAACACATCCTTCGTTCAACAACATCTTATGAATACAGAGAGCTGTGTCAATCTCTTCAAGTTTTGAGTAAGAAACACCATGACCACTTCGGTTAAAGAGGCGAATGACCTCAATACAACCAGTTAGGGATTTGACAGCATATGGCAGGAGGATGTGTTTAGGAAGTATTACTTTTGCACACGTTATACCATACACGAGGTCTTGCTCAACTGATTCAATACAGGAGCTGAGGGGTCCGATTCACCTGTCACAGCATTCTCTAGAAGGTTTTCACAGAGCATGGTATGAGGGCTGCTCCATCTTTCATCTCCTTTGGTACTGGGGGCCATGGCATTTTGACATCATTTCTCAGGATAGTGGAAAAGTTTTGCATCATGACATGTACATTTGAGGTGTTCTGCTGAGTAGCTAGGAGTTCCTCTTCAAGTTTTTTGTTTTCTATGACAAGCTGAGAAAGGGAAAGGTTATTGGGATATACCAGCAATTTGCCCATCTCATCTGGTATTACATGAATACTCTCCCCAAACTCCCCCTCAATCTTTCTACGCGTATGCTTTATAATTGAGACTTTAACATCCTCTAAGCCTACACCAGATTCTACAAACAGATCAAGCAGGTATTTACATAATTCAGTCATTCTTATCACTTGAGGCTTCTCAAATATAACATCCCTAATGTATTTAAATAGTCCACTATAACAAAGTTCCTCAGTCTTGGCATACTCCTCGCTTTGGTCCAATGCCACAGGATCAGCACTACCTTCAGAAGAGGAATGAGAACTAGGATTGGTATACCTACGGTAGCAAGAACGTTGGTAGGGGCCCTCAACTGCAACTAGGTCTCGCGACATAATCGCGATCATTCTCTGATCACCTTTGTCAATTGCTGCTTGCCTAACTGTCTGGTCAGAACGAAGTTCTACACATTGAACCAAAGGCTCTCTTAATTTGGTCTTCATGAGATATTTACTGCTTTTCAAACATAAAATGCAAACAGGTTCATATACCCGTGATGATGATGATGATGTTAGGCTTGCAGATGAATTCCTCCGGTTAAGTTCTTTCTTTACCCAACTCCCTGGCTTCCCTTCAGATGCTGCTTTTTCAATAGCAGCCAGGTCACGTTTCTTAACAAACTTATTCCTGCATCCCCTGTGATATAGGACTTGTGGTACCTCATCATCTCTGGCAGTGGCTGCAATCCTAAGAATTTCGTCATGCTTCCGAATCTCAGCTGCTTTTAGGAGCCGTTCCCACGATGCACGATCCTGGGGCGAATTCAACTCAAGGTCTGTTTCATCACATTCCAAGATACAGGAATTGCATGTTAACTTGCACGGCAACAGTACTTGGTCTAGATCAGCGGAACTCTCCATGATAGCCGGTAAATGAAAAATGAAATTAGACACTTAGTTGTATACAATCCTAAATAATGATAAGACCCTATGACCTTATCTAATGTAAAATGTACAAGCATTCTATCTCAATACATTGTAGTCTGTTTAGAAGTTATTTCAGAGAATTGGAAGGGGTACCAGTTTTAAATGGGTTAAAGGGCTGTCAAATGACTTCGTCCCTTGTAAACCTGACAAAATGTTACCTAGTATATGCATATTGCAATATTTTAATGGTTAAAAACAGATTTCAGCAAAACATGCTTACTAAATGGTCAGAATATGGAGTAATTTAATTTTGTTTCTTCTATGGCTAAAAATGGGCTTTTTAAAAAAAATGTGTCAAATACCGTTAAGTATCATACCTCAGATACAAATAAATGTAACATTTCTAGGCATAAAATGGATTTGGACACTTATGATCTCCAATCTGAGCCCATTTCAGTGGAGAAATTCTTATTAGTTCAGTATCTGGGGTAATTTTTTGAACACAGCTACTGATTTTAGGCAAGGGCAAAATCTTGTGACCTTTTGGACCCCTAGTGACCTACTTCATTAGCATATGGGCAAATATGGTATATAATTATGTGGAGCATAAAATTCTCAATATTTTAAGTGGTCATACGTAGCAATTGGACCATTACTTCAAAATATATTGCTATTTATATTTCCCCTACCCCAAAATTTAGGATCCCATATTGGGATCATTCGTAGATCTTCATGAGGAGATTATTAGCATTAAGCTACTGCTCTAAGCTTGGCTTCAAACTTTTTTTTATCTATGGATGTATACCTATCAAGAAAACACAAAGACATTTTGCCACCCCAGGTGGTACCAATATCTGGTCTGGCTCATGGACTATAAAGCTTAGCACTAAGGGTCTCAAGATATGAGAGAGAGAGAGAGAGAGAGAGAGAGAGAGAGAGAGAGAGAGAGAGAGAGAGAGAGAGAGATGACTCATTCCATGGTGTCCTTCTCATTAAGCTTCAATTCAAGAACTTGAAATCTGTGGACGGATTTTCATTCCTCGAAAGACTAGATTTAATTACAGCCTTAGACTTAACTAACATTGTTCCAGCTACATGGCAGAAACGAGCGCAATGCCGTTGTTTACATTGTTGATAAAGACATCTAGGAAGGTCAAATTATAGACACCTCCATTCTACACACACAACAAATATATATTCAAGGTGCAGCACCCGTCTTGAGAGTAAGAATTCAGGCCAGATCCTTGGAAATTTCACGATTGCGTAGATGCAGAACTGATGAGAATTTAATTATGTACAAGAAATGTAGAGCACAGTTCCGTCGTGCAATGAAAGAAGCAAGGCGCCAGTCATGGATGTCTTTCGTTTCCTCCATTAACAGTAGAACACCACCATCTTCTGTGTGGAGGAAAGTAAAAAAAGATAGCTGGCAAATTCACCCCCAAACCACCACCAGTGTTGAAGGTGAATGGCCAGTATGTAACTGAAGCAAATGATGTTAGCAATGCCCTGGCTAATCATTTTTCTAATGTATCCAGCAAGTGTGAAGGAGCCCCTGGTCACCAGTATAGGAGCACTGAAGAAAAGAAATTTTAAATTTTGCAACAAGAAGGGAAGAGTCTTATAATTCTCCTTTCACTGAAAGAGAATTTGATTCTGCACTTGCTCATTGCAATGATACAGCCCCTGGACCCGATGGAATTCCATATGCAATGATTAAACATGTACATTTTAATACAAAGCTATTTATTTTAAGTATTATTAATCGAATATGGCATGATCATAGTTACCCAAGTGTTTGGGAACTAGCCATTATTTTAGCCTTTTTAAAACCCGGTAAAGACAAGTTTTTAGCAGCAAACTATCGTCCTATTGCATTGACATCTTGTTTACGTAAAATCATGGAGAAGATGGTCAATGCAAGGCTGATGTGGTACCTTGAAAAGAAAGGTATTTTATCACCGATTCAATGTGGATTCCGAAAAATGCACTCAACGACTGATGTGTTGATACGACTAGAGTCTTCTATTTGTGAAGCCTTTGCTTGCAAACAGCACCATATTACAGTATTTTTTGACCTTGAAAAGGCATATGATACCACTTGGAGATATGGTATACTTAAAACCATTCATGAATTGGGATTGAGAGGAGAGCTGCCACTATTTATTCAGGCATTTCTTTCACGTAGAGTTTTTCAAGTGAGAGTGGGGGAAACTCTATCAGAGAGTAAGTGCCAGGAAGAAGGAGTTCCTCAGGGTAGTGTGCTGAGTGTAACCCTTTTTGCACTAGCAATTAATGGGATATCCTCAGCCATTCCCCAGGATGTTCTCTCAACATTATTTGTGGATGATCTTTCAATATCATTTGCTGGCACTAGAATGGCAATGGTTGAGAGAAAAATCCAACTCTCTATTGATAAAATTATCCAGTGGGCTGACATGAATGGATTTAAGTTCTCGACAAGTAAAACTACCATTGTCCATTTTTGTCGTATCCGGGGAGTACATCCAGACCCGGATATATACATTAAAGGTCAACGGATACCATGTGTATCGGAAACCAAATTTTTAGGTTTGATATTTGACTGTAGACTTACATGGGTTTCTCACCTAAAAGTGCTAAAAGCTAAATGTGTTGAAGCTCTGAATATCTTAAAAGTATTGTCCCATACATCATGGGGGGCAGACCGCAATACTATTTTAAAATTATACAAGGCCTTGATTTTTTCCAAAATTAGTTATGGTTGTGAGGTATATTCTTCAGCCACCCCAAGCCGGTTAAAAATATTAGACTCAATACATCATGCAGATATTAGATTGTCTACTGGAGCTTTTAAAACCTCGCCTATCCCAAGTCTCCTTGTTGATGCTGGAGAGTTACCTCTAGACCTTTACCGAATGTCTTCCATTCTTCGGTATTGGTTTAGATTGCGAAGACTCCCTAACTCTCTAGCCTTTCAGACTGCAAGCCTTGTAAGACACGCATCATACTTTGAGTTGCACCCAAAATCTCCTCAACCTTATGGCTTTCGGGTGAAACGATTATTAAATAGTCTGGATATAAATAGAAATAAGGTACTTCCATTCAAGGTATCATCAACGCCTCCATGGAAGTTACCAGAGATATCTTTTTGTAAATATTTTATTGGAGATAAGAAGAATATGTCAGACCTAGAAGCCAGGTCTCTTTTTAATGAACATGTTAAAGAACATAGAGGATCAACTTTTATCTATACTGATGGCTCCAAATCTGATGCTGGCGTTGGATTTGGAGTACATAGTAATGGTTTTAATTGTAGAGGTGCACTTCCTCTGTCCGCTTCCATATTTACTGCCGAACTGTATGGCATATAGCGTTGGAGAAGGAGGGTAATTTTACAATTTTTAGTGATGCAAGGAGTGTCCTTCAAGCTGTGGAAGTTTTTAATTCTAATAACCCTCTAGTTTTAAAGATTTTAGAATGGCTTTTCATTATTGGACGGTGAGGTATAACAGTTCAATTTTGTTGGGTTCCAGCACATGTAGGTGTGTCCGGAAATGAGAAGACAGATTCACTGGCTAAGGAGGCTTCATCCGAGTTGCTGCCAAGAAGGTATCCCATTCCCTGTAATGATTTCTTACCTGACATCAAGAAATTGGTTTGCAATAAATGGCAACAGCAATGGGATAGTCAAGATGGCAATAAAATGAGGGAAGTAACAAATGACATATCTCCTTGGAAGTATAATATGATGCCCCGAAAATGGGAGACGTCTCTTTGTCGTCTCCGTATTGGTCACACTCGGTTGACACATGAGTTTCTGCTGAAGGGCCAACACCAACCGTATTGTGACAACTGTTTAGTACCTCTAACAGTAAGGCATTTGTTGACCGAATGCCCCAATTATAACAACTTGCGGAATAGATATTTGTTTGAGGCTCGAGGTGAGGGTGGCAGGTTCATCCTTGCCAAGATTCTTGGAAATGATTTGTCCTATGTAAGTGGCATTTTTAGATTTATTTCAGAAGCAGGTCTTCTGAAAAATATTTAACTTTTATGACATTCAATTTTTATGATTTTACCTGAATACTCTTTAATTTTTTATTTTATTTAATTTTTTATTTTTGTATACATAAATTAAATGTTACCGGCGTCAATGATCTAAGATGTCAGGATGCCTGAAAACTTTAAATCATTCATTCATTCATTCCTTGGAAATTTTATTTTTAAATCTAGTTTTATTATGCGGTGGGGAAAAATGCCTTATTAATTATAAAAGCGAGAAATTATCTTGAACTTATATATATCGTAATTTACTGTAATGATCATACCTCAGGCAGCTTACCCTTCTTGAAAGAGCACATCATGTCACGAATCATTGTTTCTTGTTTAAATTTATATGTTTTTTACGCTGCAATAAAAGAATATCTTTTAATTTTGAAAACTAGAAATAAACGAAGTATTTTTTATTTCGTAAGCGCCTACATTTTCGTATCTCGCGAAGCCACACAACTTAACGACATCCCACACGTATGTTTCTGCATTATGTATTGTATATCGATGAACAGTTATTCTCCAAATTTGAACAGAACTTTAACTATTTTAAAGGTTCAAATTCTTTAGAAAATGAACAGTGGCTACAAACATTCGCATTTGTTCAATACTCGATGAAAGAAAATTCCTGACCTCGAAAACTATAAGACTATGTAACTAATGATACGTTGTTTATGTTTAATGACTTCCAGATTAGAAGGAAATAAACATAGCAAAGCAAGACTGCTTTAAGAGGTTCAAATTAATATGACAGATTCATTTCTCTGTATGACAAGGATAATTTATGATAGGAAATTTGTGTGTGAAAAAGAGAGAGTGGGTTTTACCCCACCCATTTCCTATTAGCAAGTTTTTAATTTTTATTTCTAAGATACAACTTTCTTTCAGCATATCATACCTTCCTCATTTACTTGCACAAAACCCTGCCCAAAATATAGGGGAAAAACAGTCATTTATGAGAAGGAGATCTAGCACACAGATCATCACATGCCATTGAAACTATTATAGAAAAGTGCTACCCTCAAGCCTCCAGAGAAATTAGAAGAAACCCCACATGAGAAATCATTATGACTTTATCGTTCTGAGATCTTTGACCAACAAGTAACAGGACATTTGTTGGCTATGCAAAACGATTAGGTGAGGAGAGGTGTGATTCTTTAATTCATTCTTCTCAGGTCTGGTTCGTCTCGGATGTCATAAGGGCAAATAAAAGAATTCCATTGTTTTAAGGACAAACATTAAACGCACCTCCATATAGTTCAATAGCCCAATGTATCTTTATATTCATTATAAACTTCAGGACAACATTAAAATTTATGACTTTTATATGGATAAAAGTAATGAATTTTAATGCATTTAGGTTTACTCAAAAGTCCGAACGGGTTCACATTATTCTAAACTGACCAGTGAATTCAAGTTCATCCCAACAAATGTCTTCCTCATCTAAAATAACAGGAGTAACTGAAGTATTAGAAGCTGTGTCACACGTCATGTGAATTGTTTGGTCTGGAATATGCCAAAGGGTATTAGGTCTGACTAATAAGAATAGTAATACTAAAAATAATAACATAATCAATTATAATAATATTAATACAAATGGTGTTAAGAATAACTATATGTACCAAACTGGAAACGAGGGAGTGCAAAGTGGTGTTTGAATTAGAATAGTATTGATGAAACCGAGGAAGTTACATTTTGCTCCCATTGACCGAAGAAAATATATTGACATAGAATAGTTAATCGCGTTATTTGCATTTAATAATTTTCCTGATGAAAAATTTAAGTGTTGTCCCTGTCAATTTGTATTCTTCTTCCGCAATGAAAATTTAAATTTGGAATTTTTTATTAAATAAAATAATAAACGATAGTACCATTGGCCATCTTTTGAAAGTGCGAATGTATTCTACCTTTCCTTATTGCTCACTCATATTTAGATACTGGATATTTTTTCTTTAAGGTCACTTAAGTTGTAGCTATAATATTAGACCTTTTTTTTTTATTTATTTTCACCATGTTGCCTTATATTGAGCGTGGGATACATTATGTAAATTCAATACAAATGAGGCTTCATGAAAGATTCTTACTCCACTAATAGTTATTAAAATCATTAGGAGAAATTTTCTCAGCCAAACACAACTCCTTACCATATACTCGAGGCCCTTTGCGTCAATAAGCGTAGGGGAGATAATGATGATGATAGGAAGTGTTGACCCTGGAGATATATATTTAGAATTGAAATCAACCCATCTTCACCATCGTAGCTAATTATTAGGTTTGTAACTTGGCATTCGATTAACGATGAATTTTGCACATTTAAATGTTTTTCATATTTCAAATAAGCCAAATACTTAATACATTAAAGTCTGGATTCTCTTGATGACCTCGGGATCAGAACCCAAGGTAGAATCCCTCAAAGATTATAGTATATATCCGGCTGGGTTTCGAACCCTGGTCCAGGATACTTGTATGACAGTGACCTTACCACTTGGCCACGAAGAAAGATAAAAGTCAATGCCAATTCTTCTGTACATATACCTGTCGAATTCAGGTTTTTTGTACTTAGAATTGAAATCATCTCCTCCTTTCTCACCTTTTTCACCAGACGCCAGGTAGACCTCCAGGCCTGTCAGTCGCCCTGCTTCAAGAACTGTCTCCATTCTTGGCGATCCTCATAGAGCCTCATCGCATCAACTTCCCGCAAACTGAAGCCTCTCCTCTCTACTCCTCTCTCTATGTTTTGTAGCCATCTCAGTTTTGATCTTCCTACCGGTCTCCTTCCTTCTGGTGGCCATTCAAAAAACCCTACAGGATATCGCTCTTCCTCCATTCTTTTGACATCTCCAAACCATCTAAGCTGTCCTCTCTCCACAAAATTCAGAATCCCCTCCACTCCCAGTATTCTTCTAATATCTTCATTTCGTAGTCTGTCCAGTCTTAAGGCTTTCATTTCAGCTGCTTGGAGTTGGCTTCTAGTTCTTGATGTTAATGTCCATGATTCATGGCCATAAGTCAATATTGGTCTTAGAATAGCTAGCTATATTATGGTTTTCACTTTGCGAGGTATGTTTCTGTCTTTCATTAGTGGGTAGAGCAGATACAAATTGTTACTGAATTTCTGAACTCGGGTAGTTATTTTCAGTTTTGGATCGTTTTGGTCACAAAACTCCACTCCTAAGTATTTGAAATTTCTACATTGTTTCAATGTATGACCTTCTAATTCTACATCTACGTTGTTCGGTGTTCGTGATAGGTGCATAATCTCTGTCTTATCCTTGTTGATCCGCATTCCATTTGCTGTTAAGATCGCATTCCAGTTGTTGACGTTTTCTTGGAGAGCTTCTGCGTTGGGGGCTATCATTGCGTGGTCATCTGCATACAGAAGGTTGATGATCATATCTTCATCTTCGTTCTCGCCTCGTTTCCTCATACATTTATCTAGGAACAATATAAAAAGAAGTGGAGAAAGGACGCTGCCCTGTCTTACTCCTGATTTAATTTCAAACCAATCTTCATTCTCTTGATTTATTTTTACTCTGGATTTGATGTTTTGATAGGTGTTATAAATTGCTCTTATAAGTTTCTCAGGGATTCTATAGTAAGGGTCTTGTAGGGCATCCCATATTTTCATTCTTGGTACTCTATCAAAATCCTTTTCTAGGTCTATAAAAGCAATATATCTGTCCCTGTTCCATTCCCAGCTTTTCTCGAATATCATCTTGAGTGAGAAAATCATATCGGTTGTCCCTCTTCCTTGCCGAAAACCACTTTGCCATTCCCCCAGCTTTGGTTCAACATATCCTCTCAATCTGGTTTCAAGTATTCTTTCATATGCTTTAAAAGCGTGTGACATTAGGGATATTCCCCTATAATTGCTGCAATTTGTCTTGTCACCTTTTTTATAGATTGGGCATATTAGATCTCTTCTCCAGTCTTCAGGTGGTATTTGTCCATTCCAGAGTATGTCGATTAGTTCCAGCAGCCAAATGACTCCATCCTCACCCCTGTTTTTAAGGAGCTTTGCAGGTATTGTATCCACTCCAGGGGCCTTACCATTTCTCATCCTCTTGAGGGCATTTTTTACTTCCTGTGTCGTTATGTTAGGTTCTGCATCCCCAACCACATCAAATTCTACATGTTCTTCAAGGTCATTATTTTCATTGTTTAGTAGTGTTTCAAAGTGATGCTTCCATCCTAATTCAATTTCTCGGGGTTCGGTTAAAATTGTCCCATCCATAGGGTCTTTGATTACATAAGTGGGTGGTTGGCTTTCCTTACTATAGTTTTTAGCAGTGCTATATATGAGTTTTCTAGTACCTTGGAGATCATTTCCTAGATCTTCTCCTATTCTTTCCCAGGTGTCTCTTTTTGTTTGAGCTTTTATTCTTTCTGTTTCTCTCAAGGCTTCTTTATAATTATTGTGATCTTCCAAGCTCAAAGTTTTCATCCATTTTCTGAA
This sequence comes from Palaemon carinicauda, assembly GCF_036898095.1. Taxonomy (NCBI): domain Eukaryota; kingdom Metazoa; phylum Arthropoda; class Malacostraca; order Decapoda; family Palaemonidae; genus Palaemon; species Palaemon carinicauda. The sequence continues at coordinate 16,394,087 of NC_090765.1, read as the reverse complement.
AAGTTTAATTTTATTTGTAACAGCGGACTTAAGTGTGGGAGTCCACCAAGCAATTTGTTTTTTCCTCCTACCTCGAACTCTTTTCTTCTGCACTGTATTATTAGCAGCGCCTACTACAGTCATCTTAAAGTGTCTCCATTTTTCATTTGGGTCGTTGCTCTCCTGTTGCATTTGTTTAGCTCTACTGATTTCGTTTTGATATCTAACTAAGCATTCCTCTTCTCATATTCTCTAGGATAAATCTTTCTCTCACTTGGCTTTTAATTGGTTTAGGTTTCACTGTCTTTAATTTAATTAAGAGAAGCCTGTGATCTGAATCGAATGACACAGAGGGAATACTTTTTACATCTCTTACCATATTTTTGTTATTTGTTATTGCCAAGTCAATCATTGATTTTTCAGTGTATACTCCTAAGGCCGAGTTCCACCGATACCACGTCCACTTGTGGCTGTCTCTATGATTATAGAAAGAGTTCATTATGGACATCTGGTTTTGCATGCAGAAATCAATTATGGTTTCTCCTTCTCTATTTCTGTCTCCAATGCTAAACGCTCCTAATAATCTCTTATGCCTGTCCTGTCTTGCCCATTATGTCCATTCATGTCTCCAATTATTAATATATTCTCTACATATGGGACAGAATCTTTTACTTCCTGCAGATCTCTGTAGAATTCTTCCTTTTCTTCTTGAGGGCGGCCCTGCTGTGGTTCATACACCTGAATTATACTGGCTTGAAACATTCCCAACTTCTCCTTCGTAGCTAATTGGTAGGTTTGTAACTTGGCATTCGGTTAATGATAAATTTTGCACATTTAAAAGTGTTTTTCTTATTTCAAATAAGCCATATACTTTATACAAGTCTGGACTCTCTTAACGACCTCGGCATTAGAGTCCCAGGCAAAATCACTCAAGACTATAGTATCTGACCGGTCAGATATATATATATATATATATATATATATATATATATATATATATATATATATATATATATATATATATATATGTATATACATACACACACTTATCATCTG
>NC_090765.1:16378052-16390552 GCF_036898095.1 Palaemon carinicauda | reverse complement strand
AATGCAAGTGTCTGAAGAAAGGGATAAAGGCTATAAAACGAAATTAAAATAGATTATAACGAGAAGGGAAGGAAAAAGTTGTCGTGGGATCGATTGATACCCTTAAAAGTAGGGTGTATGACAGCCAATTTATCTTGGAGTGAAGTGAGCGTGTAGGAAAACTTAATTACAAATTGATTCTGTAAAAGATATGCGAGAGAAAATAAATTTCTCCTGCATTTTGTATACTTTCCTTCAGCTAAAACATTGCCCAACGAGTCTTTGGATCCGGAGGAGAATCGAAGAGGTGATATCTTTAACAAAATCCTTTTTAATGGTCTAGTTTGGAATAAACAAAAAAAAAAAAAAAAAAAAAAAATAGATCTTGTTAGTCCGTGCACATTATGGTCATATGTTTTGAAGAAATACTTGATCATATTTGATTCTATATGGTACTGATTCATGTAAAAAAATATCGATTAAATTTGTTCGAACTAAAGTCCTAATATTCAAGTTAATTTAAGACATATTAAATGCATATAATTTTTTTTCCTTTTTCATGGATTAATAATCTTCTGAATCCCAATACCTTCCAAATCATTTGTAACTCAAGCCCAACGCCCTTTTCTTTTGACATGTCGTTTCAGCACAAAAACTGTAAAAGAGAAGACTTTTCATCCTTCATTATTTTATAGCTGACTAAATTTCCATTCTATTGATATACAGTATATATATATATATATATATATATATATATATATATACATACATAATGGTAGTTACTAGACGTAAATTACGTCATATGGCACTAAAGGAAGTAAAAATAGATAATTTAAATTACGTACCATGGTTAATGGATTAATTAATAAAGGAGTAATCAAATGGGAACGACAGGTCTCCCAGTAAATTTGATTATATTATCAATAGAGATATATAAACCGTTTGTTTTGCGTAAATTACTTGGATACTTATACAGTATCTTAAATTTTCTTTGTTAATCTAAGTTTTCTCATGGAATAGAATTTTTTTGGCATAGCAGTAGGTTTCCAGATAACTGTTAAGGTATTACATCTTTTCTGTATTTTTTTCTTAAAAGTAACGCCTTAGTTAGAATATGTATAGAAGAGTGATTGAATATTTATACTTATTTCAGACTATAATCCGTGTGCTCATGTCCCTGTACCTGCAAGGTATGTAATATGTCTATGGCTATAGTATTGCTATATTTGAAGTCGTGAATGACTTTTTTTAGCAGATGAAACAGTGCAGAAAGTGTGTAATTGGAAGAGAAAGAAAATGAATGAGTATAAGGATTTTAGATAGACGCCATCAAGGTAGGATATTGAATGTTGATATGGATGATGTTTGCAACCAATTTGTCTTCGTGAGCCAGGGATGGAAGATTTTGGGGAGTATATAGGCCTTTGTCGCTGCCATTCATGAGCGAAATGTTAACCTTCAATAATAAAATGGTTTTGTTCTTATAGATATCTGGAATGGGTGTACCTAGAGATGGTATTATGTGAGAAAGTTATGGGAGTATGTGGAAGAAGAGTAGAGTGTGAATGGTATATATAATTGGAATGTACTATGAGATTCTTGAGCCAACCTCTCTTCTTCTATTTGCAATGTTGATGTTGAATTTGAATTAGAGGAAAGTGTTGAAACTGGTGTGATAAATATTTGTATTTGTGCTATAAGTATACAGTACATTCTTAGAAGCAATCATAGAAGTGGGTATATATATATATATATATATATATATATATATATATATATATATATATATATATATATATATATATATATACACACATATATAATACATACACACAAATTGGTAGGAGAAAAGGAGTTGGAAAACCCTGTCCTACATGGCTGAGGACTATGAAACGTAAAGTGGGAGATGTTTAATGGAGAAGTATTGATTTAAAAGCTCAAGATGGAGATGATTGGCGAAATTTGATTGAGGCCCTTTACGTCAGTAGGCCTTCATAGATCTCTGCAAGTTTCGGGTGTAATTATACACAAACTCTTTTTGTAAATCCTTGTTGTAATGTGTATTGAAGTTCTGTATAATTGTGTCCTGTTTGGTGACTGTTGGTTCCAGTTTTGAGATAACATTGTAAAATCTGTTTGGATTCATTCTTTATTTATTTTAATTTTTTTTTCTTACAGCATAGGCCTATAGCAATAACAATTCACAAGATCATTTCCTTTCTTTTGCGTACGAATGTTCATTTTCTTGTTATACGTACAACAATCACTCCTGCTGCCGCCACCAAGCTCTCACTGGTGAACTGTCATCGTTTGTATGCAAGCTTAAAGACCTTTACCCAAGGTCCTTTATATATAGTCGGGGTATATTAAAGGACCTTGTCATTACCGAATTTGTTCGATAAAACACAAAGTTCACCGATCACTGTTCGATCGTGTGGACGGAGCCTTAGCCATCAAGTTACCTCTATCCACATCTACTCGGTACAAATTAATAATTCTCGTATTCCGCGCAATAGTAAATACCTTGTTATCTAAATTACCAAACCATTAAATATCCGTATTCTTATTTTTCTATAGACATGTATGTCGCTTTCACAAATGTTTTGTAGCACATTTTTATCCGTGACACTTTTACTTGATTTCTTTTACCTTGAACAAAGAAAGTTATAATGTTCTATTTAGGGATACTTATGCATTACAAAAATCTGAATATCATTATCAGTACACGCAGATTATTTTATGAATCTCAAAGATTTTTAAGATGATGCTGTGGTATCATAAAACAAATGATCAGTTGATATATCATTAAGACATCATTATGGACTGTTCTGCTGAGTTTTCAAAGGTTCCAAAAACGTTCTTATATTTTCATATTTGGCTCATTCAATTTGAATTTAGCACAATTCAAATAAATCTTTACTGTATTTAACTATCAAACAAATCAGCCACACGCCGCATATGCAATATGGATTTATCACAAATAATTATAATAATAAGACCCATAGCTAGAGGTTAAGCATCAAGTTTCTAAGGGCTTTGTTTTTCTTCACAATTCACAACACGCTCAAGACTAGAGACATTCTGATGAAGTTTCTTGCGTCTTTGAACTCCTAAGGAATCCCCAGGCTACCTCCCATTTGCACATTTGAAAAAGTACACTAGAACAACACCACAATACTTTGGAATTCCCACCGACAAAAACAAGGCTGACAAAGACGATTATCAAAGCCATGTTAAATCGCTCCTGATTTACAGACGTTTAAGGATGAACCCCATCAATGAATATGGAGGAGTCTGATGGGTATCGTACAGCAATCTTATGAAACAGCAGAAACGGAGGATGTGTCGGCCGTGAGAAGAGAACAAACGACCTCATGAGAGAGAGAGAGAGAGAGAGAGAGAGAGAGAGAGAGAGAGAGAGAGAGAGAGAGAGAGAGAGAGAGAATATCGAAAAAGTACAGATGCACATGTCCTTTTAAGGGATATTATTGTTAGAAATAGTATTTTTTCCAGTATCTTTCTCTAATATTTCAAAATTTTAAAGCTGCACTTCTATTATTTTCTACTGAATGAGAGCCAAATCTCCAAATTAATCTAATCTGATTATAACAATTGTTGTTTTTCTAAATAACCAAAAAAGGTAACTAATGTAAAGTAGTGCCAGCGAACTTGAAGGAAATAAAACTTGTTTCACCATTTCACAAATCTATCAATTACAGACAAACGCCATTAAATATATATAGCAGCTCACAACAGACTTAAAAGTAAATGTACAGAAAAAATTTAAGCTCACTAAACATCAAACGCAATTACATTAAACAATCCATATATTTTCAGTGTTACTTCATTATTAAATAGTAAAAAAAAAAAAAATTAAATCCATATCAAAGGAGATTACATTAAACAATCCATATCTGTTCAGTATTATATTGATATTCCCTAGTATAATGAATAATGCTGGATTATCGTCAGGCGAGACTTTATTCATGAACATTCCTTTGTAAATAATTTTTGAAACCTTAACCGAATTTCAATTGCAAAAAGTTTGATTTTCGTTTTGGTTGGTTGAACAGGATAAAAAAAAAGATCCTTTTTAATTACTGAAATTGTTGAGAATTAATTTAAGAGCTCAGCTGAAATGGAAAGAAAATACCGCCCACCACAAAGTAATGCCTGGCAAAAACTGCCGTACTGACAGCAAAAACGATTTATTACAACGCCAGTTTCAATATCCTCACTCTTCAAAACCGTTTACTTTTACGGCCACCAGCACTCGGGGGGAAGGGAGATTTTAATTGAAAATTAGCGATGAAATGTTCCATTTTCATGAGGTGCTTTACATGATAATCAAAGTAAACATCTCGAAGTCTTATCCTATCGGGAACATGAGAGTGAACACAGTTATGAGTAATGGCTTTTTTACTAATAACAATTGGTCTCAATTTCAAGCAAATTTGATTATGTAAAAACATTGTTACATACAAACCCCGAAGTGGAAATATTCAAATCCATGCATCAGCATCATATTACATGTTATGTATCTACTGCGTGTTTTTCTCCCATCAACTATGTAATAAACCTAGTTAAGCACTAAGAAAAAATTGAGACTACAGACTCACTGTCTCTCTCTCTCTCTCTCTCTCTCTCTCTCTCTCTCTCTCTCTCTCTCTCTCTCTCTCTCTCTCTCTCTCTCTCTCTCTCTCTCTCATTTCATCATTATATGTCCCCTTACCAAATTCCTTTCCAGGTCAAAACGATATACTACCTCGACATTCAAACTAAACTTCCATCAAACATGCAAAGTTACTATTGGTAAAATAACGTGGTTTTTTTTTTTTTTTTTTTTTTCCTTGCTTAACTGCTATTATGGAATAAAGCGTTATATATTAGAGAGCTGAATAAAATTTGTAAGCACGTAAAAACTCTTTCTTAACCACATCAAACAATGACTAATAATCTGTCCGTGGTTCCCCAAAAGGTTGCTTGAGTTTCCCATATAGTTTAACAACGTTTAAAGATTAAATAAAAAAAATGGTTGATTTTTTAACCCAAAACCAAATAGCAACAACAGAGATGCAAAAATGGAGAATCAGCACTCATGAACTGTCACCTATCGTCAGCCAATATGTGTGAAAAACCTGAAATCGAGATACAAAAAATATATCTGGTCAACAGTATTGATTTTGTGTAAACATCTATTCAACTCTAATTTATAAAGTGGTTTCTGAAATACACAAGATAAATGAACAAAGGCTTAACTAAGTAACTTACAATGTTCAGAAAATAATAATAAAATACAATAAAATTTTATGTAGAAGCAAATGACGTTTACTTGGTCTTAATGACAATCTTTGTAGTTCTGATAATGCAGTTCATAGAGAAATGTATACACACCAAAATATATTTCAACTTACATCAATTGCAAAACATTAAATCCATCCAATTGGACTTTCTCTTTCTCAACCATTACCAAGTTTAAATTATGCCAGTAACAAGTGCTTGATATTTTTCTCGTACTGGTCTTTGCTCATTGGCTCATAATTTCCCATTTGTTTTGGAACAGACACATGTACGAACAAGCCTACTGCACCCTGCCATTTACGAAATATACATAACAGATTACGGTTAATTCATACCTCTTGGCATTTGTTCTTAATTAGACGGATTTGAACAACGGCCTCTGCTCTGAACCTTTGAGGAATTTATTAACTAGACATCCTTTCTCGCCCCCGTCACTACGTAGAAATTAGATAAAAGGATAAAAATAAATCCTACTTACTATCATGTGGTCTGTTTCAAACGATAACCTTAGAGAGTTTCCATAAGCTATTGGGGACTACTAACATTTATCAGTGAAGGAAAAATCTACTAAGGTCTATAACAAGTTAGAAAAGGTAAAAACATGATTTATACAGTAAACAAACTGAATAGGGAACAAAGTGTTCAATACTTAATTAAGATACGCTATCTTTGTATAAAACTCGTGAGCTCAGATTTTGAGGATTAATCGTCTATCGTTCATTGACAAGGTCTTTAGAGCATTACAGCTAATCATCAAACCAGTCCCCGCCCCTATACCTTTAGAACATAATAATTTGAAATCATTTCTATAGTGTGTATTTGTACTGCTGTAGTACTATAACTCATCAATTGCCATGCAGGCAATTATGTAAACCTTGAAGGCAGATCAATTAAGTAACCGTTTGTGTTTAAAAAGATTTTTAAAATATATTCATCGAATAGCACATCATAATCATCTGAAAAAAACATGGCTGTGTAAAAGTATATCAGCTGAAAACAAAAATCACAGATAAAAATTCCAATAAACTTAACCACAAGATTACTCGTTGAAATAAACACCTTACTTAAATAAAGGTATAACAGAAGTTTCAATACGAATAGAAGCAATCTCTTTGGTTCTCTGAGGTTCTTAAAATCAAAATCTACTTTCTATAATTCAAACATGGCGGTTCTCACTATCCTATCTTTCATAATTATTGAATCCAACCACGTTCACGGATCTTTTAATAAACAGACGATCCTTGATAACTTAAGTTTTGCTGTGAAATCCCATATATTGTCTTTTCTTCTCTTAAGCTGGTATATTTATTCATCACAGATACTTTAATGTTTCCAAGTACAAAAACTATGAGAAAATCGAATAATAACACATTACTGCTTTTAGATAAAGGCTTACTAACTTGTCATTACGCCCAACCTAAAACAAAACAGAAACTTAAGTTCTGTTTCAAACGTTTGTTTTTGTTCTCAAACCAATCATGAGATTATTTTCAGAAACCCACAGGCAGTATCTTTTCCATTATCATTTTATTCTCATTAATTACTGAACATGAGTAAGAAGATAGAAGTATTTCAAACAGATGACTTTTATTCCAAATTTGTAGACAACGATTAAAAGCTTCATCTGATAAAGCTTACAAATGTTATACGAATAATAATTCAAACAAAAAACGTTTTTCGAACACTTTGAGAAAACTTATTTTTCACTTCTATTTCTGTTTTCCCGGCGAATTCAGCAGCAACCCGAACGGAAGGCAAATGGATATTGCAAATACTGCAGCTTTTCCATGCAATAAACTTAATTTCTCGCAATTCATCTATTCCGGGGGCCATTGTAACACGATGATCAGGATTACCCTAAATCTGCAAACATTTGAAAATCGTTCACCAAACCAGTCATACAAGTAACCTCCAGTAATTGACTGGAAGTGAGACAAATAATTGTGCAAAGTGAAAATGGATGAACAAAGCTCACTTTATCATGACGAAGTCAACACTGACAATAACTCTTCGGAAATCAACCATTAACTCATATATTTTTACCCGAAATTTTGAACAGATTCTTTATCTTTATTTTTTGTTATTGGAAACGTGTTAACTAGAGTTATCTATTCGGATTAAACTTTGTTAATGCATTGCAGGTTTAGCGGTAGGTGATTTATACCTTCTGAATAAAAATAAATATTATATAATTCCCTCAAAGTTATTTGCCTTTATCAAATCATGCTTAAATATATCAAAACAACTCTGGAAATTGTACTCTTTAAAACTAATAAATACAAGTTTTAAAACATATTTTAACATAAATTAACACTAGGAAAAAAACAGAATAAGTAATTGTCGCCATTTTGGGTGAGTGCATAATAAATGTACCTTTGTTCATTCTATAGTTCCTTGAAAAATATAGTAATAATATAGAATCGTATAACAATCATATATGTTCATAGTTTTCATCTCCCCTTTGGAAACATCAAGCTTACTGTATTCTTTGTAGTACAAAATCGAGAAGTCGCTCAAAGGAGAATAGATACTTTTAAACAAGTGTTCAAGGGTCCGAGCCAGACCCAAGAATTGTATGGATTGGTACCACCTGGGGTGGCAAAATGTCACTGTTTTTTCTTGAAAGGTATATATCCATAGATGGAAAAAAAGTTTGAAGCCAAGCTTGGAGGAGTAGCTTAGTGCTAGTAATCACCTCGTAAAGATCTACGAATGGTCCCAATATGGGATCCAAAATTTTGGGGTAGGGGAAATGTAAATTGCCATATCTTTTCTGGGGAAATATTTGCACTAAGAGAGAGAGAGAGAGAGAGAGAGAGAGAGAGAGAGAGAGAGAGAGAGAGAGAGAGAGAGAGAGAGAGATGCTTTCTCAATTCAGTGATAGATAGATGACTCACATTCCATAGTGTCCTCATTAAGCTTTGAATCAAGAACTTGAAATCTGTGGACGGATTTTCCTTCCTCGAAACACTAAATTTACTTGCAACCTTGGACTTGACTAACATTGCCTCCAGCCACGTGGCAAAACAAGTACACAGCCGTTGTTTACTTTGTCGATAAACACATCCAGAATCTCAAATTATACACACCTTCATTCTAAACACACAACAAATATATATTCAAGGTGCAGCACCCGTCTTGAGAGTAAGAATTCGGGCCAGATCCTTGGAAATTTATTTTTAAATCTAATTTTATTATGCGGTGGGGAAAATGCTTTTTTAATTATAACAGAGAGAAATTATCTTGAACTTATATATATCGTAATTTACTGTAATGATCATACCCCAGGCAGCTTACCCTTCTTGAAAGAGCACATAATGTCACGAATCAATTTTTCTTGTTTAAATTTAGATGTTTGTTACGCTTCAATAAAAGAATATCTTTTAATTTTGAAAACTAGAAATAAACTAGAAGTATTTCTTATTTCGTAAGCGCTTACATTTTCGTATCTCGCGAAGCCACACAACTTAACGACATCCCACACGTATGTTTCTGCATTATGTATTGTATATCGATGAACATTTATTCTCCAAATTTAAACAGAATCTTACCTATCTTTAAGGTTCAAATTCTTTATAAAATGAACAGTGGCTACAAACATTCGCATTTGTTCAATACTCGATGAAAGAAAATTCCTGACCTCAAAAACTATAAAACCAAGTAACAAATGATGTGTTGTTTATGTTGAATGGCATCCAGATTAGAAGGAAATAAACATAACAAAGCAAGACTGCTTTAAGAGGTCCAAATTATTATGACAGATTCCTTTCTCTGTATAACAAGGATAATTGATGATAGGAAATATGTATGTGAAAAAAGAGAGGGGTTTTACTCCTCCCATTTCATATTACCTTTATTTGGCAAGTTTTTAATTTTTATTTCTAAGATACAACTTACTCTCAGCATATCATACCTTCATCATTTACCTGCTCAATACCATGATCAAAATATAGGTGGAAAAACTGCCATTTATGAGAAGATGATTTCGCACACAGATCATCACATACCATTAAAACTAATATAGAAAGGTGCCACCATCAGTCCTCCAGAGAAATTAGAAGAAAATCCACATGAGAAATCATTATGACTTTATCGTTCTGAGGTCTTTGACCAACAAGTAACAGGACATTTGTTGGCTATGCAAAACGATTAGGTGAAGAGAGATGTGATCCATTTATTTATTCTTCTCAGCTCTGGTTCGTCTCAGATGTCATAAGGGCAAATAAAAGAATTCCATTGTTTTAAGGACAAACGTTAAACGCACCTCCATATAGTTCAATAGCCCAATGTATCTTTATATTCATGACAAACTTCAGCGCAACATTAAAATTTATGACTTTTATATGGATAAAAGTCATGAATTTTAATGCATTTAGGTTTACTCAAAAGTCCGAACGTATTTGCATTATTCTAAACTGACCAGTGAATTCAAGTTCATACCAACAAATGTCTTCCTCGTCTAAATTAACAGAAGTAACTGAAGTATTAGAAGCTGTGTGACACGTCATGTGAATTGTTTGGTCTGGAGTATGCCAAAGGGTATTAGGTCTGACTAATAAGAATAGTAATAGTAAAAATAATAACATAATCAATTATAATAATATTAATACAAATGGTGTTAAGAATAACTATATATACCAAACTGGAAACGAGAGAGTGCAAAGTGGTGTTTGAATTAGAATAGTATTGATGAAACCGAGGGAGTGCAAAGTGGTGTTTGAATTAGAATAGTGTTGATGAAACCGAGGAAGTTACATTTTGCTCCCATTGACCAAAGAAAATATATTGACATAGAATAGTTAATAGCGTTATTTGCATATAATCATTTTCGTGATGAAAAACAAAATTTAAGTGTTGTCCCTGTCAATTTTTATTCTTCTTCCACAATGAAAATTTAAATTTGGAATTTTTTATTAAATAAAATAATAAACGATAGTACCATTGGCCATCTTTTGAAAGTGCAAATGTATTCTACCTTTCCTTATTGCTCACTCATATTTAGATACTGGATATATTTTCTTTAAGGTCACTTAAGTTGTAGCTATGATATTAGACCTTTTTTAATTTATTTTCACCATGTTGCCTTATATTGAGCGTGGGATACATTATGTAAATTCAATACAAATGAGGCTTCATGAAAGATTCTTACTCCACTAATAGTTATTAAAATCATTAGGAGAAATTTTCTCAGCCAAACACAACTCCTTACCATATAATCGAGGGCCTTTGCGTCAATAAGCGTAGGGGAGATAATGATGATGATATGAAGTGTTGACCCCTGGAGATATATATTTAGAATTGAAATCAACCCATCTTCACCATCGTAGCTAATTATTAGGTTTGTAACTTGGCATTCGATTAACGATGAATTTTGCACATTTAAATGTTTTTCATATTTCAAATAAGCCATATACTTAATACATTAATGTGTGGATTCTCTTAACGACCTCGGGATCAGAGCCCCAGGTGAAATCACTTAAAAATTATAGTATCTAACCGACCTTTCCATTTAGCCACGAAGAAAGATAAAAGTCAATGACAATTCTTCTGTACATGTGCTTGTCGAATTCAGGTTTTTTGTACTTAGAATTGAAATCGACCCATCTTCACCATCGTAGCTAATTGGTAGATTTGTAACTTGGCATTCCATTAATATTAAATTTTGCACATTTGAATGTGTTTTCCATATTTCAAATAAGCCATATACTTGATACATTAAAGTCTGGATTCTCTTGACGACCTCGGGATCAGAACCCAAGGTAGAATCACTCAAAGATTATAGTATATGTCCGGCTGGGTTTCGAACCCTGGTCCAGGATACTTGTATGACAGTGACCTTACCACTTGGCCACGAAGAAAGATAAATGTCAATGCCAATTCTTCTGTACATATACCTGTCGAATTCAGGTTTTTTGTACTTAGAATTGAAATCATCTCCTCCTTTCTCACCTTTTTCACCAGACGCCAGGTAGGCCTCCAGGCCTGTCAGTCGCCCTGCTCATTGAAATCATCTCCTCCTTTCTCACCTTTTTCACCAGACGCCAGGTAGGCCTCCAGGCCTGTCAGTCGCCCTGCTTCAAGAACTGTCTCCATTCTTGGCGATCCTCATAGAGCCTCATCCCATCAACTTCTCGCAAACTGAAGCCTCTCCTCTCTACTCCTCTCTCTATGTTTTGTAGCCATCTCAGTTTTGGTCTTCCTACCAGTCTCCTTCCTTCTGGTGTCCATTCCAAAAACCTTACAGGATATCGCTCTTCCTCCATTTTTTTGACATCTCCAAACCATCTAAGCTGTTGTCTCTCCACAAAATTCAGAATCCCCTCCACTCCCAGTATTCTTCTAATATCTTCATTTCGTAGTCTATCCAGTCTTGTCACACCTTTTATGAATCTTAAGGCTTTCATTTCAGCTGCTTGGAGTTGGCTTCTAGTTCTTGATGTTAATGCCCATGATTCATGGCCATAAGTCAATATTGGTCTTACAATAGCTAGCTATATTATGGTTTTCACTTTTCGAGGTATGTTTCTGTCTTTCATTAGTGGGTAGAGCAGATACAAATTGTTACCGAATTTCTGAACTCGGGTAGTTATTTCCAGTTTTGGATCATTTTGGTCACAAAACTCCACTCCTAAGTATTTGAAATTTCTACATTGTTTCAATGTATGACCTTCTAATTCTACATCTACGTTGTTTGGTGTTCGTGATAGGTGCATAATCTCTGTCTTATCCTTGTTGATTTGCATTCCATTTGCTGTTAAGATCGCATTCCAGTTGTTGACGTTTTCTTGGAGAGCTTCTGCGTTGGGGGCTATCATTGCGTGGTCATCTGCATACAGAAGGTTGATGATCATATCTTCAGCTTCGTTCTCGCCTCGTTTCCTCATACATTTATCTAGGAACAATATAAAAAGAAGTGGAGAAAGGACGCTGCCCTGTCTTACTCCTGATTTAATTTCAAACCAATCTTCATTCTCTTGATTTGTTTTTACTCTGGATTTGATGTTTTGATAGGTATTATAAATTGCTCTTATAAGTTTCTCAGGGATTCCATAGTAAGGGTCTTTTAGGGCATCCCATATTTTCATTCTTGGTACTCTATCAAAATCCTTTTCTAGGTCTATAAAAGCAATATATTTGTCCTTGTTCCATTCCCAGCTTTTCTCGAATATCATCTTGAGTGAGAAAATCATATCGGTTGTCCCTCTTCCTTGCCGAAAACC
>NC_090765.1:16343052-16373052 GCF_036898095.1 Palaemon carinicauda | reverse complement strand
TATATATATATATATATATATATATATATATAATGGTAGTTACTAGACATAAATTACGTCATATGGCACTGAAGGAAGTAAAACTAGATGATTTAGATTATATACCATGGTTAAAGGATAAATCAACAAGTGAGTAATCAAATGGGAACTACGTATCTCCTAGTAAATTTGATTATATTATCAATAGAAATATATAAACTCTTTTTTTGCGTAAATTACTTGGATATTTATACAGTATCTTAAATTTTCGTTGTTGAGCTAAGTTTTCCATTAGAATAGAATATTTTTGGCATTGCAGTAGGTTTCCATATAACATTTAAGTTATTACATCTTTTATATATATTTTTCTTGAAAGTAACGCCTTAGTTAGAATATGTATAGAAGAGTGATTGAATATTTATACTTATTTCAGACTATAATCCGATTGCTGATGTCCCTGTAACTGCAAGGTATGTAATATGTCTATGGCTAGAGTATCCCTATAGTTGAAGTCGTGGATGACTTTTTTAGCAGAGCAAGCAGTGCAGAAAATGTGTAATTGGAAGAGATAAAAAATGAATGGGTATAAGGATTTCAGATAGACGCCATCAAGGTAGGATATTGAATGTTGGTATGGATGATGTTTGCAACCAATTTGTCTTCGTGAGCCAGGGATGGAAGATTTTGGGGAGCATATAGGCCTTTTGCGCTAACATTCATAAGGGAAATGTTAACCTTCAATAATAAAAGGGTTTTGTTCTTATAGATATCTGGAATGGGTGTACCTGGCGATGGTAGTAAGTGAGAAAGTTATGGGAGTATGTGGAAGAAGAGTAGAGTGTGAATGGTATATATAGTTAGAATGCACTATGAGATTATTGAGCCAACCTCTCTTCTTGTATTTTCCATGTTGATGTTGAATTGAAATTAGAGGAAAGGGTTAAAACTGGTGTGATTAATTTTTGTATTTGTGTTATAAGTATACAGTATATTCTTACAAGCAATCATACAAGTGGGTATATATATATATATATATATATATATATATATATATATATATATATATATATATATATATATATATATATATATATACATACATACATAAATTGGTAGGAGAAGAACAGTTGGAAAGCCCTGCCCTACATGGCTGAGGACTATGAAACGTAAAGTGGGAGATGTTTAATGAAGAAGTATTGATTTAAAAACTCAAGATAGAGATGATTGGCGAAATTTGATCGAGGCCGTTTGCGTCAATAGGTCTTCATAGATCTCTGCAAGTTTCGGGTGTAATTATACACAGACTCTTCTTGGAAATCCTTGTTGTAATGTGTATTGAAGTTCTGTATAATTGTATCCTGTTTGGTGATTGTAGGTTCCAGTTTCGAGATAACATTGCAGAACGTATTTGGATTCATTCTATATTTATTTCTATTTTTTTTTCTTACTGCGTATAGCAAAAACAATTCACAATATTTCCTTCTTTTTTTTTTTTACGTACGTATGTTCATTTTCTTGTTACACGTACAACAATCACTCTTGCTGCCGTCACCAAGCTCTCACTGGTGAACTGTCATCGTTTGTATGCAAGCTCAAAGACCTTTTACCCAAGGTCCTTTAAATACACTTGGAGTATATTAAAAGGACTTTGCCTTTACCGAATTTGTTCGATAAAAAACAAAGTTCGCCGACGAATGTTCGATCGTGTGGACGGAGCCTTAACCATTAAGTTACCTCCTTCGACATCCACTCATTAAAAATTAATAATTCTTGGACTCCGCGCAATAGTAAATACCTTTCTATCTAAATTACCAATTATTGAAATATTTGTACTCTTATTGTTCTATTGACATGCACGTCGCTTTCACAAATGTTTTGGAGCACATTTTTATCCGTGACACTTTTACTTGATTTCCTTTCCCCTGAACAAAGAAAGTAATAATGTTCTATTCCAAGATGCTTAGGCATTATAAACATCCGAATATCATTATCAGTACACGCAGATTATATTATGAATCTGAAAGATTTTTAAGCTAATGCTGTGGTATCATAAAACAAATGATCAGTTAATATATCATTAAGACATCATTATGGACTGTTCTGCTGAATTTTCTAAAAACGTTGTTATATTTTCATATTCAGCTCATTCAGTTTGAATTTAACCATAATTCAAATAAAACTTTACTGTATTTAACTATCAAACAAATCATCAGCCACACCTCGCTTATGTAATATGCAAATATTACAAATAATTATGAGAATAAGACCCATAGCTAGAGATTGAGGATCAAGTTTCTAAAGGTTTTTTTTTTTTTTTTTTTTTTTTTTTTTCACAATTCACAACACGCTCAAGACTAGAGACATTCAGATGAAGTTTCTGGCGTCTTTGAACTCGAAGGAATCCCCAGGCTGCCTCCTATTTGCATATTTGGCAAAGTACACTAGAACAACACCACAATAGTTTGAAATTCCCACCGACAAAAAGAAGGCTGACAAAGACGATTATCAAAGCCAAGTTAAATCGCTCCTGAGTTACAGACGTTTAAGGATAAACCCCATCAATGAAATGGAAGTGAGAAAATGGAGGAGTCTGATGGGTATCGTACAGCAATCTTATAAAACAGCAGAAACAGAGGATGTGTCGGCCTTGAGAAGAGAACAAACGACTTCGAGAGAGAGAGAGAGAGAGAGAGAGAGAGAGAGAGAGAGAGAGAGAGAGAGAGAGAGAGAGATCAATATCGAAAAAGTACAGTACATATGCACATGCCAATTTAAGGGATAATATTGTTAAAAAATTGAATTTTTACCAGTATCTTTCTCTAATATTCCAAAATTTTAAAGCTGCACTTCTATTATTTTCTACTGAATGAGAGCCAAATCTCCAACATAATCTAATCTGATTATAACAATTGTTGTTTTTCTAAATAACCACAAAAGGCAACTAAGCTAAGGAAGTGCCTGCGAACTTGAAGGAAATAAAACTTATTTCACATTTTCACAATTCCAACAATTACAGGCAAACACCATTAAATGTATATATCAGCTCACAACAGACTTAAAACTAAATGTACAATCCATATATGTTCAGTGTTATTTCATTATGAAATAATAAAAAAAAAAAAAATGAAATCCATATCAAAGGAGATTATATTAAACAGTCCATATCTGTTCAGTATTATATTAATATTCCCTAGTATAATGAATAATGCTGGATTATCGTCAGGCGAGACTTTAATCATGAAAATTCCTTTGTAAATAATTTTTGCAACCTTCACCGAATTTCAATTGCAAAAAGTTTGATTTTCGTTTTGGTTGGTTGAACAGGATCAAAAACAAAATCCTTATTAATTACTGAAATTGTTGAGAATTAATTTAAGAGCTCAGCTGAAATGGAATGAAAATACCGCATACCACAAAGTAATGCCAGGCAAAAACTGCCGTACTGACAGCAAAAAGGATTAATTACAACGCCAGTTTCAATATCCTCACTCTTCAAAATCGTCTACTTTTACGGCCACCAGCACTCGGGGGAAGGGAGATTTTAATTGAAAATTAGCAATTAAATGTTCCATTTTCATGAGGTGCTTTACATAATAATCAAAGTAAACATCTGGAAGTCTCATCATTTTGGGAACATGAGAGTAAGCACAGTTTAAGAGTAATGGCTTTTTTTACTAAGAACAATTGGTCTCAATTTCAAGCAATGTTGACTATGTAAAAACATTATTACATACATATCATGAAGTGGAAATATTTGAATTCATACATCAGCATCATGTTACATCCTATGTATCTACATGTTTTAAGTTTTTAATGTTTCCAAGCACAAATTCCATGAGAAAATCGAATGATAACACGTTACTGTTTTTAGATAAAGGTTTACTAACTTGGCATTACGCCCAACCTAAACCAAAACTGAAACCTAAGTTCTGTTTCAAACTTTTATGTTTTTGTTTTCAAACCAATCATGAGATCCTTTTCAAAAGTTTGTATTCAGTAACTTCTTCCATTATCCCCTTCCTTATTCTCACCAATTACTGAACATGAATAAAAAGATGAAAGTATTTTAAAAAGATGAATTTTATTCCAAATTTGTCGGCAACGGTTATGTACTTCATCTGATAAAACTTATAAATGTTATACGAATAATAATTCACACAAAAAACGTTTTTTCATACAGTTTTAGAAAACTTTTATTTTTCACTTCTATTTCTGTTTTCCTGGTGAATTCAGCATCTCCCCGTACGGAAGGCAAATGGATATTGCAAATATTGCAGCTTTTTTGTGCAATAGAATTTATTTTTCTCAATTCATCTATTCTTGGGGCCATTGTAGCACGATGATCAGGATTACCCTAAATCTGCAAACATTTCAAAATCGTTCACCAAACCAGTCATACAAGTAACCTCCAGTAATTGACTGGAAGTGAGACAAATAATTGTGCACAGTGAAAATAGACGAACAAAGATCACTTTATCATGACGAAATAAACACTGACGATAACTCTTCAGAAATCAGCCATTAACTCATATTTTTTTACCCGACATTTTGAACAGATTCTTTATCTGTATTTTTTGTTATTAGAAACGTGTTAATTAGAGTTATTTATTCCGATTAAACTTTGTTAATGCATTGTAGGTTTAGCGGTAGGTGATTGATATTTTCTAAATAAAAACAACTGTTATATAATTCCCTCAAAGTTATTTGCCGTTATCAAATCATGCTTAAATGAATCAAAACTGCTCTGGAAATTTTACACTTCCAAACTAAAGCCTTCCCAAGTTTTAAAACATATTTTAACATAAATTAACGCTCTAGGAAAAAACAGTAAGTAATTGTAATCTGTGGACGGATTTTCCCTCTCCGAAAGATTAGATTTACTTACAGCCTTGGAATTAACTAACTGCTCCAGCCACGTGGCAAAAACAAGCTCACTGTCTTTGTTTACTTTGTCGATAAACACACCCAGGAATCTCGAATTATAAGATTCCTTCAATCTAATCACACAACAAATATTCATTCAAGGTACAGCACCTGCCTTGAGTGTAAGAATTCCGGCCAGATTTTTTTATGTTTTATTTTCAAATCTAGAGTTTATTACGCTGCAGGGAAAACGCTTTTTTATTATGAAAATGATAAATTAACTTGTACATTTTTGTATATCGTAATTTACTGTAATGCTCAAACCTCTGGTAGCTTACCCTTCTTGCAAGAGCACATTATCACGAATGGAGTTTTTTTTTTTTTTTTTTTTAAATTAAAAAGGGCCTTTAATTATGGAAATGAGAAATAAACTAAAGAAGTATTCCGTATTTCATAAGCGCCTGCAATGGTAATATTTCACGGAGCACTACAACCTGACGACATTGTGACGGGCCGAGAGAGGAGTTGTGAACTCAAAGGCAGATTGAAAACGACTGAGTTATTTATTAAGGAACACTCTTCTTTATATACAAAATCTCAAGGCAACAGGACATGACCTGTTCGAGAGACAGATAATATTACTGAGCAAAACGGAGACATGATCATTCAGGTTCTTTTTAGTGCGAGGGAAGAGCGCAGATACAAGCATAATATATACAAAATAATTATGTACAATTGTGTGACACACGGTTGGTACATGGCTCCCCCCCCTAAAAATGACATACTGTACATGTTAAATAGGGCGCCCTGATCTAGAGAGGCGAACTGTAGGCGGGTCATCTGGCAGAAGATAAGCAGGTTTTAGACGATCAATGGGGAACCAGTCTTCTTTGCCCCGAATGTTTAGGAGGAATGCTTTCGGACTGCGTCGGATCACAAGGAAAGGGCCCGTGTAAGGGGGCGTTAGTGGTGGCTTGCTAGTGCCGTTGCGCAGGAAGACGTGCGTTGCAGAGTGCTAGACCGTTGGTATGTGATGCTTCGATGGGGGCTTGTAAGTCTGGCGGCACGGAGTAAATTTTCCCACCACGTGACGTATGCGCTGGAGATCGTTGGAGGAGGTCGTAGAAGGAAAAAAATTCGGCAGGGACAACCAACGGGTCGCCATACACCATTTCGGCTGCCGAGACGTCGAGGGCGTCTTTAGGAGTGGTCCTTAGTCCAAGGAGGACCCAGGGAAGCTGAGTAAACCAGTTGCAATCCTTGCAGCGGGACATCAAAGCTGCTTTGAGGGTGGGATGAAAACGTTCAACCATTCCATTGGCAGCGGGGTTGTAGGCCTTTGTCTGATGTAGGGTGATGCCCAGGAGATTCGCTAATGACGTCCATAATTGAGAGGTGAAAGTTGTTCCCCTGTCAGAAGTAATATGCTCAGGGATACCGAATCTTGAAATCCATCCAGAGAGTAAGGCAGATGTACATGAGGCGGACGTTGCAGTTTCCATGGGAATGGCTTCAGGCCAACGAGTGGAGCGGTCGATGATGGTAAACAGGTAACGATGTCCTTGTGATGTAGGTAGGGGCCTACAACGTCGACGTGAATGTGTGCGAAACGACGCTGAGGTTGAGGAAAGGTGCCCACTCCTGAATCCGTGTGTTGATGTACTTTGGAAGTTTGGCAAGAAGTACACGCACGGACCCAATCCTTAGCATCCTTAGAAATGCCGTGCCAAATAAACTTTGCCTTCAGCAGCTGTGCAGTAGAACGGCACGAGGGATGTGAAAGGCCGTGGATGAAATCAAACACCTGTCGGCGCATGGGAGCAGGAATCCAAGGTCGCGGTCTACCAGTACTGACGTCACAGAGGAGGGTGGTGTTGGAGTCTTCGAGGGGAATATCCTCCCAACGGAGGGACGTGCAGGATGTCCTGCAAGCTTGATACTCTGGATCCTGTCGTTGGGCTTCAGCCAGGGCGTTGTAATCCAATCCCAGTTAAACGGCAGCCGTGTTTCTTGACAGGGCATCGGCAACGGGATTCATTTTCCCAGGGACGTATTGGAGGGTGCAAATGTATTCAGCCACGGCGGAGAGATGTCGGCGTTGACGGGCGGACCAGGCGTCAGACTGTCGAGTGAAGGCGTGCACCAGAGGCATGTGGTCTGTACGAATGACGAAGGGCGTACCTTCTAAAAAATGGCGAAAGTGACGGACAGCCAAGTGCACCGCCAGCAATTCTCGATCGAAGGTAGAATAACCCGATTCTGCCTTGGACAGTTTTCTGCTGAAGAAGGCCAATGGGCGGGGCGAGCCTTTGACCACCTGCTCGATTACTGCACCAATAGCGACGTCGCTGGCATCGGTGGAGAGAAGGAGAGGGGCGTGTGGGATAGGAAAAGTGAGAGCCGCAGCAGTTGATAGGGCCTTCTTTGCATTGCAGAAGGCTGCTTCTTGAAGGGGACCCCACTTCAGGTCCTTTGGCTTGCCCTTGAGGGAGGCGTAGAGGGGAGCAAGAGTGGCGGCAATGGCTGGCAGAAAACGGTGATAATAGTTGATCATGCCCAAGAATTCCTGCAGAGCTTTGACGGTCGAGGGCGTGGGGAAATTCTGAACGGCTGTTACCTTCTCAGGGAGGGGATGGACTCCTTCAGGAGTGATACGGTGCCCTAAGAACGACACTTCGTTGGCGCCAAAGGTACACTTGTCGTACCGGACTACAAGGCCATTTTGTTGCAGGCGGTCGAGCACGATGCGCAGGTGACGGAGGTGTTCCTCTTTTGAGGAGGAGAACACAAGTATGTCGTCCACATAACATACACAGAAAGGGAGGTCCCCTAAGATGCCATCCATGAGACATTGAAACGTTGCCCCAGCATTACGAAGGCCAAAACAGGAGTAATTGAAGGTGTATGTGCCAAACGGAGTGGTGATGGCAGTCTTGGGGATGTCTTCTGGGTTCATAGGCACCTGATAATACCCCTTCAGGAGGTCGAGCGTAGAGAAAACCTTCGCTTTGTGCAGGTAGGAGGTTACATCGGCAATGTTTGGGAGGGGGTAGTGATCCGGTTCTGTTTGCATGTTCAGGCGCCTGTAATCCCCGCACGAACGGAGGGAGCCGGCTTTCTTCAGAACGATGTGTAAGTTTGACGACCATGGGCTGGAGGCCTTTTGGCAAAGGCCTATTTTCTCCATTTCGGCGAACGTCTGTTTGGCGGCTGCCAATCGTTCCGGTGCTAGACGTCTGAATTTTGCGAAGACTGGGGGTCCCGTCGTCTTGATATGGTGATAAATACCGTGCTTGGCAGGAACCGTGGGCGTTTGGCGAAGTTCTGGACGGAAAACTTCCGGGTACGACATGAGGAGGTGGGCGTAGGCATCCGTGGGTGCGCTGATGTGGAGAGCGAGGTTAGAGGGGGCGGGTTGAAGAGGTGTCGACAAGTACGAGTCTGCGTCGACCAATCGTCGGTGGGCGACATCGACAAGAAGGTGGAAATGAGAGAGGAAATCCGCACCGAGGATTGGCATTGTGACATCAGCAACGAGAAACTTCCAATTGAATTTACCGTTTCCGAACGATAATATGAGGTTCTCGTAACCGTAGGTGGGTATCGCAGATTCGTTGGCAGCTACCAAGCGGACGTCGGCAGATGTAGACAGACTACGTTGTGCCTTGAAGAGTTTCCTTGTCAAAAGAGAACGACAAGCACCTGTGTCTACCAAAAATCGCACGCCCGTTCCTGCATCCTGTAAAAAGAAAAGATTAGAAACATGGGAGGCCACCTCCACAAGCGATGGCCTACTTACACGTTTTTTGGCCACTGACAATCTTTGGCACATTTCTTTGCGGTTGCCCCGAATCTGAAGTGGTAGTAGCAAAACTGCGGCGGATGGGAGGTAGTAAGTGGCTGTAGAAGTCGTTCGTTGGGGCGCGAGCGATTGGTGTGTGGTGGGCGGCTTTGTCGCCGCTTCGGCACGTCACGGGGTAGGCGTGTATGTCCTACGGCATTCATGTCAGCTTCAGTTGTCGTTGAATAGGCATCCTTGTCGTTAGGGGTGGAGGCGTTGATGGAGGTCTTGAAGTGGCTGTCCATAAGGGCGTCGGCTTTGGTCATCAAGTCCTTTATGGGTAAACTATCGACATCGGGTATGGCAGCGAGCACAGGTTCAGGTAAACGGCGTATCCAAAGGGCACGGAGTAGGTTCACCTCACGAGGAGAGCCGTCTGCGGCAGGTTAAAGGCGAGCGATACTGGTCATTTCCCTGAGGGCAAGCGAAGCCCTTTTGTCCCCCAACGGTTGTTGCGAGAGCTGAAAAAGCTTTGCTATACGGGCGGCTGGCGACGGCGAGTACTGCTGCAGAAGGTATGATTTGAGGTCGTCATACGCTATTGGGGTGTCTCCTTGTTCACAAAGCCAGTCGGATATTTCTGGGAAGGTGTCCTCGGGTATCGCCGCGAGAACCTAATCCGCTTTGGTGGTTGAGCGAGTCACGCCCCTGATACGAAAGTGGACTTCAGCGCGTTGAAACCAAGCGAACGCTTCTCCGCTAGCGAACGGTGAAAGTTTCAATGGAGCGGCTGCAGTGCCAACTGCTGGGGTAGAGTCCGCCTCCGTCATATTACCAACGATGGAGGGGCGAGGGAGTTGGGGGTGGAAGGCAGTGGGAGCGAGTCGACTTCCGGGGTCACCAATGTGACGGGCCGAGAGAGGAGTTGTGAACTCAAAGGCAGATTGAAAACGACTGAGTTATTTATTAAGGAACTCTTCTTTATATACAAAATCTCAAGGCAACAGGACATGACCTGTTCGAGAGACAGATAATGTTACTGAGCAAAACAGAGACATGATCATTCAGGTTCTTTTTAGTGCGAGGGAAGAGCGCAGATACAAGCATAATATATACAAAATAATTATGTACAATTGTGTGACACACTGTTGGTACAACATCCCACACGTGTTCCTGCTTTATGTTTTGTAAATCGATGAACATTTATTCTCCAAATTTAAACTGAATCTTACCTTTCTTGAGATTAAAAATCTTTTGAAAATGAACAGTGGCTACAACACTTGCATTTTTCCAATACTCGATGAAAGAAAATTCTTGAACTCTTAACCTATAAGACCATGTAACTAATGATGCGTTGTTTATGTTTAAAGACATCCAGATTAGAAGGAAAGAAACATTGGAAAGTAAGACTGCATTAAGATTCCTTTCTCTGTGTAACAAGGATAATTGATGATAGGAAATATGTATGTGAAAAAGATAGCGAGTGGGTTTTACTCCACCCATTTCCTAATACCTTTATCTGGCAATTTTTAATTTTCATTTCTAAGATACAACTTACTCTCAGCATATACCTTCCTCATTTACTTGGATAAAACCCTGCCCAAAATATAGGGAAAAAACAGCCATTTATGAGAAGGAGATCTCGCACACACATCATCACATACCATTAAAGCTAATATAGAAATGTGCCACCATCAATCCTCCAGAGAAATTAGAAGAAAGCCCACATGAGAAATCATTATGACTTTATCGTTCTGAGATCTTTGACCAACAAGTAACAGGACATTTGTTGGCTATGCAAAACGATTAGGTGAGGAGAGATGTGATCCATTTATTTATTCTTCTCAACTCTGGTTCGTCTCAGATGTCATAATGGCAAATAAAAGAATTCCATTGTTTTAAGGACAAACGTTAAACTCACCTCCATATAGTTCAATAGCCCAATGTAGCTTTATATTCATTATAAACTTCAGCGTAACATTAGAGATTTTTGACTTCTATATGGATAAAAGTCATAAATTTTAATGCATTTAGGTTGACTCAAAAGTCTGAAGGTATTCACCTTATTCTAAGCTGACCAGTGAATTCAAGTTCATCCCATCAAATGTCTTCCTCGTCTAAAATAAAAGGAATAACTGAAGTATTAGAAGGAGTGTGACACGTCATGTGAATTCTTTGATCTGGAGTATGCGAAAGGGTATTAGGTCAGACTAATAATAATAGTAATAGTAATAATAACAATTATCAATTATCAAATGGTGTTAAGAATAACAATTTATATACCAAACGGAATACGATGAAGTACAAAGTGGTGTGTGAATTAGAATAGCATTAATTAAACCGAGGAAGTTACATTTTGCTCCCATTGACCAAAGAAAATATATTGACATAGAATAGTTAATCGCGTTATTTGCATATAATCATTTTCGTGATGAAAAACAAAATTTAAGTGTTGTGTAAACTGTCAATTTATATTCTTTTCTCATAATGAAAATTTAAATTTGGAATTTCTTATTAAATAAAATGATAAACGATAGTTCCATTGGCCATCTTTTGAAAGTGCGAATGTATTCTTCCTTTCCTTATTGCTCACTCATATTTAGATATTGGATATTTTTTCTTTAAGGTCACTTGAGTTGTAGCTATAATATTAGACCTTTTTTAGTTCATTTTCACCATGTTGCCTTATAGTGAGCGTGGGATACATTATGTAAATCCAATAAAAATATGGCTTCATGAAAGATTCTTACTCCATTAATAGTTATTGAAATCAGTAGGAGAGATTTTCTCAGACAATCATATAATCGAGGCCCTTTGCTTCAATAAGCGTAGGGGAGATAATGATGATGATATGAAGTGTTGACTCCAGGATATATATATATATATATATATATATATATATATATATATATATATATATATATATATATATATATATATATATATATATATATATATGTGTGTGTGTGTGTGTGTGTGTGTGTGTGTGTATTACACGTATATATGTGTATATATATGTATATGTGTATATATATAAATGTATATATACATACATACATATATATATATATATATATATATATATATATATATATATATATATATATATATATATATATATATATATTTAGCATTGCAATCAACTCATCTTCACCATCGTAGCTAATTGTTATTATTATTATTATCATTATTATTATTATTATTATTATTATTATTACTAGCCAAGCTACAACCCTAGTTGGAAAAGCAAGATGCTATAAGCCCAAGGGCGCCAACAGGAAAAAATAGCCCAGTGAGGAAAGGAAATAAATAAATGATGAGAATAAATTAACAATATATCATTCTAAAACCAGTAAAAGCGTCAAAACAGATATGTCCTATATAAACTATTAGCAATGTCAAAAACAGATATATCATATATAAACAATAAAAAGACTCATGTCAGCCTGGTTAACATAAAAACATTTGCTCCTACTTTGAACTTTTGAAGTTCTACTGATTCAACTACCGGATTAGGAAGATCATTCCACAACTTGGTAACAGCTGGAATAAAACTTCTGGAATACTGTGTAGTATTGAGCCTCATGATGGAGAAGGCCTGGCTATTAGAATCAACTGCCTGCCTAGTATTACGAACAGGATAAAATTGTCCACGGAGATCTGAATGTAAAGGATGGTCAGAGTTATGAAAAATCTTATGCAACATGCATAATGAACTAATTGAACGACGGTGCCAGAAGATTAATATCTAGATCAGGAATAAGAAATTTAATAGACCGTAAGTTTCTGTCCAACAAATTAAGATGAGAATCAGCAGCTGAACACCAGACAGGAGAACAATACTCAAAACAAGGTAGAATGAAAGAATTAAAACACTTCTTCAGAATAGATTGATCACCGAAAATCTTGTAAGACTTTCTCAATAAGCTAATTTTTTTTGCAATTAAAGAAGACACAGACCTAATGTGTTTCTCAAAAGTAAATTTGCAGTCGAGAATCACACCTAAAATTTTAAAAAGAATCATGCAAATTTAAAGACTTTATCAATACTGAGATCCGGATGTTGGGGAGCCACCGTCCTTGACCTACTTACAATCATACTGAGTTTTGTTAGGATTCAACTTCATACCCCATAATTTGCACCATGTACTAATTTTAGCTAAATCTTTATTAAGGGATTCACCAACCCCAGATCAACATTCAGGGGATGGAATTGATGCAAAGAGAGTAGCATCATCTGCATATGCAACAAGCTTGTTTTCTCGGCCAAACCACATGTCATGTGTATATAGAATGAAAAGTAATGGGCCAAGAACACTACCCTGTGGAATACCGGATATCACATTCCTATACTCACTATGGTGGCCATCAACAACAACTCTTTGAGATCTATTACTTAAAAAATCAATAATAATGCTAAGAAACGACCCACTTACTCCCAACAGTTTCAGTTTGAAAACAAGGGCCTCATGATTAACACGGTCAAAGGCAGCACTAAAATCA
This sequence comes from Palaemon carinicauda, assembly GCF_036898095.1. Classification (NCBI taxonomy): domain Eukaryota; kingdom Metazoa; phylum Arthropoda; class Malacostraca; order Decapoda; family Palaemonidae; genus Palaemon; species Palaemon carinicauda. The sequence goes on along the minus strand of NC_090765.1, from coordinate 16,359,926 downwards.
AGGCCAATCATACGAACTTTCTGACCACAATCAAGGGATTTCTGTACGGCATTGGAGATTGCAAGAAGGGCATCACATGCTCCAAGGCCTTTACAAAAACCAAATTGCAAACTAGGGAGTAGATGATTACCTTCAGCAAACCTATTAAGACGTTTTGCCAGAAGACGTTTAAAAACTTTAGATAATATTGGGAGTTATAGAAATTGGGCGGTAATCAGTGGGACTTGAGCTACCACAAACACATTTACATAGAGGAGTAACATTACCAATTCTCCAACAAGTAGTAAAAGCTCCTCTTCTTGCTAACTTGCGCAAAATAACAGATAACTTTGGAGCTAAGAAATCTGCTGTCTTTATAAAAAACAAAGGAAAAATACCATGTGGATCTACACCTCCATAAGCATCAAGGTTCATCAACAGAACTTTAATCTCACGAGATCGAAAAGCTAAACTAGTTAGTTTAGCCTCAGGAAAACAGGAATGAGAAAGTTAAATTTTTCATTACTCTGTATACTGTCAAAAACATCAGCCAAAAGGGTTGCCTTTTCCTTTGGACAGTGAGTGACTGAGCCATCTGGTTTAAGTAAAGGAGGAACTGTTGCATCTACACCAAAGAGTGCAGATTTAAGGGTAGACCACCATTTATGTTCCTGAGTTGTACTAAAAAGGGTTTCTTTAATGGTTAAATTGTACTCCTTTTCAGTTGAGGCATAAACTCTCTGAGCAAAAGCTCGAAGCTGAGTATAGTTGTTCCAAGTCAAATTTGATCTGCTACCCTTCCAAAGTTGATAGGCCTTCTACTTCTCCAAATAAACACGTCTACAATCATCACTAAACCATGGTTTGTCCTTTACTCGGTACCTTAGCACACGAGAGGGGATACGCCTATCAATTATGTTGACTAGATTTTCATTCAAAGGGACAACAGGATCTACACTACTATATAATTGTGATCAATTCAAGCACAAAAGATCATGTAAAATCCCATTCCAGTCTGCTTGGGATTTCATATAAATTTTGCAAGAGTATGATTATTAGGTTTGTAACTTGGCATTCGATTAACGATGAATTTTGCACATTTAAATGTGTTTTTCATATTTCAAATAAGCCCTATACTTAATTCATTAAAGTCTGGATTCTCTTAACGACCTCGGGATCAGAGCTCCAGGCGAAATCACTCAAAACCTATAGTATCTGACTGACCAGGTTTCGAACCCTGTTCCAGGATACTTGTATGACAGTGACCTTTCCACTTAGCCACAAATAAAGATAAAAGTCAATGACAACTCTTCTGTACATATACTTGTTGAATTCAGGTTATTTGTACTTAGAATGGAAATCATCATCTTCATCATAGCGAATTGGTAGGTTTGTAACTTGGCATTCGATTAACGATAAATTTTGCACATTTAAAAGTGTTTTTCTTATTTCAAATAAGCCATTTACTTGATACAAGTCTGGACTCTCTTAACGACCTCGGGATTAGAGCCCCAGGCGTAATCACCCAAGACTATAGTATCTGACCGGTAGGTTTTGAACCCTGGTCCATGATTATATATATATAATATATATATATATATATATATATATATATATATATATATATATATATATATATATATATATATATAAATATACATACATGTACATACATATATATATATATATATATATATATATATATATATATATATATATATATATATATATATATATATGTATAAACACACACACACACTAATCATCTGATTAAAAAACTACCTGAACACCTCATCAGTGATATGTCTTCATACAAGATTAATAATTTGTATTTTAAGAAAAGATATAAATCAAACCGGTATCAAATGCGAATATATGCTGAATATCTAAGTCTTTATGAAGTCGGTTCAAAGGATTTGGTATGGCTGCATGTCGAGTCAGTGGTAGTCTTTTGTCTGGTTCCTCTTTGTTCCGAAGGATGGAGAGGGTTCTTAGTCGCTGATCATATGTGTTTGTTCTGTATCTAGGAAATTGTGTGCGAGTGCAGTGTCTTTCCGGTGCCTATGTTCCTCATTTTGTTATGCCCATTGCTTAAATGTAACCGTAAATCAGTTATGGTGGTAGTAGTTTGAACTATGGTGTATAGATCATTGTTGAAATGTAGTTTCGAAAAGGATTTTTTCTCTCAAGGATTTCTGATTTGTAAATAGCAATGAGAGAGAGAGAGAGAGAGAGAGAGAGAGAGAGAGAGAGAGAGAGAGAGAGAGAGAGAGAGAGAGAGAAGTAGTCTGCGTATAATCTGCGAGTTGGGTCACCTCAAATATATCCTCTATTAACTTTGATTTCCAGTTGAACATTTCTTGCTCCGTTGGAACTAATCTAACTCTATTCGTTCTGAGATATACGTTTGTTACATGACTGTGACGGGAAAGATAACATTGATGCCCACCTCTCTCTCTCTCTCTCTCTCTCTCTCTCTCTCTCTCTCTCTCTCTCTCTCTCTCTCTCTCTCTCTCTCTTACATGGCCAATAAATTTAGTTCTTACCTCTCAATTGCACAAGTTTTATTTTTAGATACACGGGGTGTTTCATAATAGTTAATTTTGTAAGAAAGACTGCCAATATATCTTCTTTTTGTCATTATAGTTATATCATATTTCCTTATCCTTTTGTCACTTGAGTTTGACATTTAATTTTTGTTGGTGCTTTTTGTCAAGAACTTAATTTTCTTACTTATGATATAACTAATGATCTTGTCTTTCTTAGTGAAATCTTCAACTTCTCAATTTAATTCCCCCCCCCTTTTTTTTTTCTTTTTAGATTCGGGATATAACAGGTTTTTTCAAGCATGTACGTTCTAATTTTTTTTCAATAGAGTTTTTTACTTCCTAATGACAACTGTATCCAATTGCTAAGGCTACAAATTATAAAACAAAATTTTCAATATGTAGCCAAAAGATCTGTGCTTGTCAGGACAACTAAACTGAAATTACATTTTTGGTTAATTTTTCCTTGGCATTTTGTATTTGTCATTCTTCTTTTTACGGGACTATATGACAGTAAAATGACTGAATATTTTACTCAAACACAAAAATATTAGTCTATAATTAATGATACAGAATTCATAGACAATATATATATATATATATATATATATATATATATATATATATATATATATATATATATATATATATATATAGATAGATAGAGTATATATACATATAAATATATATGTATATAAATATTTAATTATGACATATATATATATATATATATATATATATATATATATATATATATATACGCATATACATATATCTGTATATTATATATATATGTATATATATATATATATATATATATATATATATATATATATATATATATATATATATATGTGTGTGTGTGTGTGTGTGTGTATTCAATTAAGCTATATATTATACTCCTCTTAATGTGTGGATTCACTCTGGTCGGCCTGGGAATCGAACCCGGGTCCGAGAAACTGAGACGACAGTGACATACTATCTTGCCACGAAGAGAGATTAAAAGTTGATGGCAATTCTTCCATACTTATACATGTCGAATGCAGTTTTTTTTTTTTTTTTTTTTTTTTTTTTTTTTTTTTTTTTTTTTTTTTTTTTTTTTGCACTTAGAATTGAAATCAACCCATCTCCACCATTGTAGCTAGTTGTTATTTTTGTTTTTGCTTTTGATTAATGACAAATTTAGCACAAAAACGTGTTTTTCCGTATTCAAATAAGCCATATATTATACTCCTCTTAATATGTGGTTTCTCTTTATACCTCGGGATCAGAGAACCAAAGGGGATTCAGTTCAAAGATGAAATAGCTTCTGGTTGCCTTGGGAATTGAACCTCAGCCCAAGAAGCTGAGACGACAGTTACATACCATCCAGTCACAAAGAGATTAAAAGTACGTACGTGTGTGTAGGTATGCATATTTACGGTACATATACACATGCTTACATTGATCAAGAATTATAATTTACTTCAGAATCCTTTGACATTCTCTTTGCTTCTGAACTCTCTTCACTCTCTTTTCACTATCCCGCTCTGGGCTTTACAAATATCTCCTGTCACTAACACGTGGCCGTGTTATCCACTTCTTCGATTCCTGTTGGGTCATGAACTGAACGGAATGGAAAGAAGGTTGTTGGGAAAAGAACTAAAGAAGAGTAGGATTATGAAAGAGGAAGAGAAAGCCAAAAGGGATAGGAAGAAGGGAGGTATGTAGGGTAGAAAAGAATTATATGGAAATAGAGGGAACTTATTAAGGGACCATAATGCAAGTGTCTGAAGAAAGGGATAAAGGCTATAAAACGAAATTAGAATAGATTATAACGAGAAGGGAAGGAAAAAGTTGTCGTGGGATCGATTGATACCCTTAAAAGTAGGGTGTATGACAGCCAATTTATCTTGGAGTGACGTGAGCGTGTAGGAAAACTTAATTACAAATTGATTTTGTAAAAGATATGCGAGAGAAAATAAATTTGTCCGGGATTTTGTATATTTTTCTTCAGCTAAAACATTGCCCAACGAGTCTTTGGATCCGGAGGAGAATCGAAGAGGTGATATCTTTAACAAAATCCTTTTTAATGGTCTAGTTTGGAATAAACAAAAAAAAAAAAAAAAAAATAGATCTTGTTAGTCCGTGCACATTATGGTCATATGTTTTGAAGAAATACTTGATCATATTTGATTCTATATGGTACTGATTCATGTAAAAAAATATCGATTAAATTTGTTCAAACTAGAGTCCTAATATTCAAGTTAATTTAAGACATATTAAATGCATATAATTTTTGTTTCTTTTTCATGGATTAATAATCTTCTGAATCCCAATACCTTCCAAATCATTTGTAACTCAAGCCCAACGCCCTTTTCTTTTGACATGTCGTTTCAGCACAAAAACTGTAAAAGAGAAGACTTTTCATCCTTCATTATTTTATAGCTGACTAAATTTCCATTCTATTGATATACAGTATATATATATATATATATATATATATATATATATATATATATATATATATATACAGTATATATATATATATATATATATATATATAATATATACAGTATATATATATATATATATATATATATATATATATATATATATATATATATATATATATATATATATATATATACTGTATATATATATATATATATATATATATATATATATATATATAATATATATATATATATATACATACATAATGGTAGTTACTAGACGTAAATTACGTCATATGGCACTAAAGGAAGTAAAAATAGATAATTTAAATTACGTACCATGGTTAAAGGATTAATTAATAAAGGAGTAATCAAATGGGAACGACAGGTCTCCCAGTAAATTTGATTATATTATCAATAGAGATATATAAACCGTTTGTTTTGCGTAAATTACTTGGATACTTATACAGTATCTTAAATTTTCTTTGTTAATCTAAGTTTTCTCATGGAATAGAATTTTTTGGCATAGCAGTAGGTTTCCAGATAACTGTTAAGGTATTACATCTTTTCTGTATTTTTTTCTTAAAAGTAACGCCTTAGTTAGAATATGTATAGAAGAGTGATTGAATATTTATACTTATTTCAGACTATAATCCGTGTGCTCATGTCCCTGTACCTGCAAGGTATGTAATATATCTATGGCTATAGTATCCCTATAGTTGAAGTCGTGGATGACTTTTTTTAGCAGATGAAACAGTGCAGAAAGTGTGTAATTGGAAGAGAAAGAAAATGAATGGGTATAAGGATTTCAGATAGACGCCATCAAGGTAGGATATTGAATGTTGATATGGATGATGTTTGCAACCATATTGTCTTCGTGAGCCAGGGATGGAAGATTTTGGGGAGTATATAGGCCTTTGTCGCTGCCATTCATGAGCGAAATGTTAACCTTCAATAATAAAATGGTTTTGTTCTTATAGATATCTGGAATGGGTGTACCTGGAGAAGATATTATGTGAGAAAGTTATGGGAGTATGTGGAAGAAGAGTAGACTGTAAATGGTATATATAATTGGAATGCACTATGAGATTCTTGAGGCAACCTCTCTTCTTGTATTTGCAATGTTGATGTTGAATTTGAATTAGAGGAAAGTGTTGAAACTGGTGTGATAAATTTTTGTATTTGTGTTATAAGTATACAGTACATTCTTAGAAGCAATCATAGAAGTGGGTATATATATATATATATATCTATATATATATATATATATATATATATATATATATATATATATATATATATATATATATATATATACATATATATATATATATATATATATATATATATATATACATATATATATATACATATATAATACATACACACAAATTGGTAGGAGAAAAGGAGTTGGAAAACCCTGCCCTACATGGCTGAAGACTATGAAACGTAAAGTGGGATATGTTTAATGGAGAAGTATTGATTTAAAAGCTCAAGATGGAGATGATTGGCGAAATTTGATTGAGGCCCTTTACGTCAGTAGGCCTTCATAGATCTCTCTGCAAGTTTCGGGTGTAATTATACACAAACTCTTCTTGGAAATCCTTGTTGTAATGTGTATTGAAGTTCTGTATAATTGTATCCTGTTTGGTGACTGTAGGTTCCAGTTTTGAGATAACATTGTAAAATCTGTTTGGATTCATTCTCTATTTATTTATTTTTTTTTTATTACAGCATATAGCAATAACAATTCACAAGATCATTTCCTTTCTTTTGCGTACGAATGTTCATTTTCTTGTTATACGTACAACAATCACTCTTGCTGCCGTCACCAAGCTCTCACTGGTGAACTGTCATCGTTTGTATGCAAGCTTAAAGACCTTGACCCAAGATCCTTTAAATATACTCGAAGTATGTTAAAAGGACCTTGCCTTTACCGAACTTGTTCGATAAAAAACAAAGTTCGCCGATCACCGTTCGATCGTGTGGACGGAGCCTTAGCCATCAAGTTACCTCTTTCCACATCTATTCGGTAAAAATTAATAATTTTCGTATTCCGCGCAATAGTAAATACCTTGCTATCTAAATTACCAAACCATTAAATATCCGTATTCTTATTTTTCTATAGACATGTATGTCGCTTTCACAAATGTTTTGGAGCCCATTTTTTTTCCGCAACACTTTTACTTGATTTACTTTCCCTTGAACAAAGAAAGTATTAATGTTCTATTTCAAAATACTTAGGCATTACATAAATCTGAATATCATTATCATACTCGCAGATTATATTATGAATCTGAAGGATTTTTAAGATAATGCTGTGGTATCATAAAACAAATGATTAGTTAATATATCATTAAGACATCAATATGGACTGTTCCGCTGAATTTTCTAAAAACGTTCTCATATTTTCATATTCAGTTCATTTAGTTTGAATTTAACCATAATTCAAATAAAACTTTACTGTATTTAACTATCAAACAAATCAGCCACACTCCGCATATGCAATATGGATTTATCACAAATAATTATAAGAATAAAACCCATAGCTAGAGGTTGAGGATTAAGTTTCAAAAGGCTTTGTTTTTGTTCACAATTCACAACACGCTCAAGACTAGAGACATTCACATGAAGTTTCTTGCGTCTTTGAACTCCTAAGGAATCCTCAGGCTACCTCCCATTTGCACATTTGGCAAAGTACACTAGAACAACACCACAATAGTTTGGAATTCCCACCGACAAAATCAAGGCTGACAAAGACGATTATCAAAGCCAAGTTAAATCGCTCCTGAGTTACAGACGTTTAGGGATAAACCCCATCAATGAAATGGAACTGAGAATATGGAGGAGTCTGATGGGTATCGTACAACAGTCTTATTAAACAGCAGAAACAGAGGATGTGTCGGCCGTGAGAAGAGAACAAACGACCTTATGAGAGAGAGAGAGAGAGAGAGAGAGAGAGAGAGAGAGAGAGAGAGAGAGAGAGAGAGAGAGAGAGATCGAAAAAATACAGATGCACATGCCAATTTAAGAGATATTATTGTTAAAAATTGATTTTTTACCAGTATCTTTCTCTAATATTTCAAAATTTTAAAGGTGCACTTCTATCATTTTCTACCGAATGAGAGCCAAATCTCCAACTTAATCTAGTCTGATTATAACAATTGTTGTTTTTCTAAATAACCAAAAAAGGCAACTAAGCTAAAGTAGGGCCAGCGAACTTGAAGGAAATAAAACTTATTTCACCTTTTCACAATTCCAACAATCACAGACAAACACCATTAAATATATATATAGCAGCTCACAACAGACTTAAAAGTGATTATACAGAAAAAAACTTGAAGCTTATTAAACATCAAACGAAAGTACATTAAACATTCTATATATGTTCAGTGTTATTTCATTATTAAATAGTAAAAAAAAAAAAATTAAATTAAATCCATATCAAAGGAGATTACATTAAACAGCCCATATCTGTTCAGTATTATATTAATATTCCCTAGTATGATGACTAATGCTGGATTATCGTCAGGCGAGACTTTGATCATGCACATTCCCATACAAATGTTTTGTGTTTGAAACCTTAACCGAATTTCAATTTCAAAAAGTTTGATTTCCGATTTGGTTGGTTAAACAGGATCAAAAACAAAATCCTTATTAATTACTGAAATTGTTGAGAATTAATTAAAGAGCTCAGCTGAAATGGAAAGAAAATACTGCCCACCACAAAGTAATGCCTGGCCATAAACTGGCGTAGCGACAGCAAAAAGGATTAATTACAACGCCAGTTTCAATGTCCAGACTCTTCAAAATCGTCTACTTTTACGGTCACCAGCACTCGGGGGAAGGGAGATTTTAATTGAAAATTAGCGATCAAATGTTCCATTTTCATGAGGTGCTTTACATGATAATCAAAGTAAACATCTCGAAGTCTTATCCTATTGGGAACATGAGAGTGAGCGCAATTTAAGAGTAATGTCTTTTTTTTACTAATAACAATTGGTCTCAATTTCAAGCAAATTTGGTTATGTAAAAACATTGTTACGTATATATCCTGATGTGGGAATATTCAAATTCATACATCTGCATCATGTTACATGTTATGTATCTATTGCGTGTTTTTCTCCCATCAACTATTCAATAAACCTAGTCAAGCACTAAGAAAAAATTGAGACTACAGACACACTCTCTCTCTCTCTCTCTCTCTCTCTCTCTCTCTCTCTCTCTCTCTCTCTCTCTCTCTCTCTCTCTCTCTCTCTCTCTCTTTCCTTTCATCACTGCATATCCCCTCACTAAATTCCTTCGTAGGTCAAAACGATATATCACCACGACATTCAAACTAAACTTCTATCAGACATGCAAAGTTACTATTACAACATTGCTCAGTTGGTAAAATAACGTTTTTTTTCCTTGTTTAACTACTGTTATGGAATAAAGCGTTAAATATCAGAGCTGAGTAAAATTCTGTAAACTCGTGAGAACTCTTTCTTAACCAGAAGAAACATTTACTAATAATCTGCCTGTGGTTCCCCAAAAGGTTGTTTGATTTTGCCACATAGTTTAACAAAGTTTAAAGATTAAATAAGAAATTGGTTGATTTTTCAACCCAAAACCAAATAGCAACAACAGCGATGCAAAAATGGAATATCAGCAATCATGAACTGTCACCTATCGTCAGCCAATATGTGTGAAGAACCTGAAATCGAGATACAAAAAATATATCTGGTCAACAGTATTAATTTTGTGTAAACATCTATTCAACTCTAATTTATGAAGTGGTTTTTGAGATATATAAGATTAATGAACAAAGGCTTAACTAAGTAACTTATAATATCCAGAAAAATATTAATAAAATACAATAAGACTTTATGTAGAAGCAAATGGTGATTACTTGGTCTTAATGACAATCTATGTAGTTCTGATAATGTAGTCCAGAGAAATGCATATAATACAAAAAATATTAGAATCTACATCAATTACAAATCATCAAATCCATCTAATTGGACTTTCTCTTTCTCAACAATTACCAAATTTAAATTATGTCAGTAACAAGTGCCCGACCTTTCCTCAGCCTGATCTTGCTCATTGGCTCATAATTTCTCATTTGTTTCGCAACAGACAAATGTACGAACAAGCCTTCTACACCCTGCCATTTACGAATGTACACTTAGATTCAAAAGTCCGCCGACACTCAAGGGGAATCGTTCGTCAGAGGTCTCTAGTGTTACCATGACAAAACAAAGAAAGAGTTGGTCTTCTTACTACCTTTAAGGAAATGGGCGGAGACTTGTCCAACCTCAGCGAACGCTTAAAAATATTACAAATCGAGTTGCCATATTTCAATCTGTGGTGTCATTTGTCCCTCGAGTATTCACTACAAATACATAAAACACACACACACAGACACACACACATATATATATATATGTATATATATATATATATATATATATATATATATATATATATATATATATGTATATAATTATTTTTACTATTCTTTTGAGGAGCCCAGTAGACACTTTCAATGGATGGGTAGGTGGCGGGGGGGGGGGGGGGGGGGGTCTAGGTAGGGGGGGATTACTCCTCCCCCGGGCAGTCCGACACTGAAGAATTTGAGGAAACAAGGAAGGCATTTGTATTTTAGGGGTTGTGGAAAGAGGTTAAGAAATTCTTGATACAACTTGTAAAATATTGTATCATTGCCTCAATCTAATTTGATAACCGTTAATGTTCTATGAAATATTGCTAACCTAATTCATAATTAGTTCATTTGTAGTAGCCAGTAGCAACCGAATAAATAGCCTTTGTTGTTCTAAGGTTGATTTGTAACCAAAGTTAACTATTAACTTTGCATAATAAATAATCTGTGATGGCAACATTAAATACTGATGACTGCATAGCATTTTGAATACAATCAGAATTTAGTTTATTGAATCGAAAAGGAATTGTATTGCGGTAAATGGAACCACTATTACATTCTAGCAAAACCTTTTAGAAATTTGCTTTATTGATAAATCATATATAAATGTCTCTTGTCCTCAGAACAACATAATTTTCCAAGATTTTGTAATGAAAGTAAGAAATACTAATTTTCCCGTAATATATTCTCTAATTTTCCAAAAAAAAAAAAAAAAAAAAAAAAAATATAAGCGCAGGGGGCATGAGCACAAAATGATTTCCTACACTAATACCTTGGCTGTAAGTTATCAGGTTATTTTGTAATTACTAGTAGCTGTATCTTAAGAAAATTACGTAGATTGATTACGCTGACTTCTAATAATCGTGATTCAAATAGGCGTAAGTCTCCATGATCAAGTTCCTATTTGTGTTCCTTTCATTCATTCTTTATTCATTCGTTTATTAAACATCCTCGACATTTTTAAGAAAAATTGCCTTTTTTGCCGGTATTCATCTAAGGCTGTCAATTTTAGTTCCTAGTTTCTCACTATCCCTCCAGAAAAGAAATCTCTCCTGAGCGGCAACAAGAAACACCTGCACTTGACCATTCCAACCTGGAACCTTTCGAAATTTGTGTGAAGCCAAAACGAGATATTCCTTAGCTGGATTAGAAAATAAGGCATTTTGAGCACTATTTCACTCACATTTTTTATACAATTTCAATCGTATTCCTTTATGATTATTCTAGTTAACGAAAATATTTTGGTTGATTTCAAAGCAAACGGGCAAATTATCCTACAGAGTACTTTCGTAATGAGCATATTAATTGGAAAACTTGTGGTATTTGGAGGACAACAGAACATAATGATCTATAGTAACTAAATAGTATAACTTCGAGCCGGACAAATGTTGGTATAAGGATTCTTTCTAACGAATCCTTCAAACACTCATAAGACAACGACTCTAATTAAAGCTATTATTGTTCCAAAATCTACCATTATGTGGATGAGCATTTAAGACTAACAAAATAATTCCGTTATCGCTACTCGATGATAACTATCTCCAAATTTGCCAGAGGGCCTCAGTAATTATAAAGCAAATTGAAGCTCTTGTAATAAAGATTGAATTAGCAACAGCAAAGATTTTACTGTATATATTTAAAATTTTAGTTTAAATGTCAATGCCAACCGTTCTTAGCCACAAATACGGGCGGAAAAGGAAAAGTTAAAACATTTAAGAATGACTTGGGAAATATTTTTCAGTAAAGTATCCTTATGTATTCCAAAATGTTCCTATCTATGAATATCTAAAGGCCTATGAAAGTCTTTATCAATCAATTTAGCATTCTAAAACTAAGTTTTTGGAAGCATAATACAATAATTTTTATTAGAAACATTGCAATATCAAGCGAAAATTTCTCCTGATATGCATGAATGTCTAGAAATCAATTTATATGGTGACCAATTACTACATTCTCTCTCTCTCTCTCTCTCTCTCTCTCTCTCTCTCTCTCTCTCTCTCTCTCTCTCTCTCTCTCTCTCTCTCTCTCTCTATGAATGTCCTCAAGGAGTCAAGGCTCGTATAACTCATTTATGGCGTTTTTATGAATACTTTACAGCATCGAGCCATAAATGAAACTGGAACAAGACTAATGTCGGATCTCCGAACAATATAATGTAGCTGTTAACGGAAGGAATTGTTAAGTTATGCCACTCCATTAATTTCTACATGCTTATACAGATTCTAGATATATATATATATATATATATATATATATATATATATATATATATATATATATATATATATATATATATATAATGTGTGTGCGTCTGTGTGTGTGTTTTGTGTATTTGTATTGGATAGTTGAGATGTCAAATGATACCACAGCATAAAATATGGCAACAAGATTTGTAATATTTTTCCAGCGTTCGCTGAGCTTGGACAAGGCTCCGCCTATCTCCTAAGAAGTAGTAAGAAATGCAACTCTTTATTTGTTTTGTCATGGTAACACTAGAGACCTCTGACGAGCGATTCTCCCTGAGTGTCGGCGGACTTTTGAATCTAAGTGTACATAACAGATTAAGGCTAATTCACACCTCTTGGCATTTGCTCTTAATTAAACGGATTTGAACAACCGCCTCTGCTCTGAACCTTGAGGTATTTATTAACTAGACATTCTCCCCCGCCCCCGTCGCCACGTACAAATCCTACTTACCATCATGTGGTCGGTTTCAAACGATAATCTTAGACAGTTTCCATAAGCTATTGAGACTGCTAACATCTGTCAGTCAAGGAAAAAGCTACTAAGCTTAGTAACAAGTTCAAAAAGGTAAAAACATAATTTATACAGTAAGGAAACTTATTAGGGAACAAAGTGTTCAATACTTAATTAAGATGGCCATCTGTATAAAACTCGTGAGCGCAGATTATGAGGATTAATCGTCTATCGTTTATTGAAAAGGTCGTTAGAGCATAACAGCTAACTATCAAACCAGTCCCAGCCCCTATACTTTTAGAACATAACAATTGGAAATAATTTCAATGGTTTGAATTTGTACTGCTGCAGTGCTGTAACTATTCAATTGCCATGGATTCAATGGTGCAAACCTTGAAGGCAGATCAATTAATTAACCGTATGTTAGCAAGCAAATTGTGTTTATCAAGATTTTCAAAATATATTCATCGAATAGCACATCATAATCATCTGAAAAAACATTGTTGTGTAAAAGTATATCAGCATAAAAAAAATCACAAGGATAAAAATTCCAATAAGCGTAACCACAAGATTACTCGTTGAAATAAACACCTTACCTAAAGAAAGGTATAACAAGTTTCAATACGAACAGAACCAATCTCTTTGGTTCCCTGATGTTCTTAAAATCAAAATTTACTTTCTTTAATTCAAACACGGCGGTCCTCACTATCCTACTTCTCATAATTACCGAATCCAACCTCGTTCACGGATCTTTTAATAAACAGACGATCCTTGATAAACTTGAGTTTTGCTGTGAAATCCCATATATTGTCTTTTCTTCTCTTAATATGGCATATTTATTCATCACAGATACATGTTTTAATTTTTTGATATTTCCAAGCACAAATATCATGAGAAAATCGAAAAATAACACGTTACTGTTTTTAGATAAAGGCTTACGACTATGAGATTCAGGGCCTCTGTAACACGGTTTTTTGGACTTTGGTCCTTATCAATGCATCGGATGTAGCTGAAAGTTGACATATGTATATTTTACAACCACACACAAATTTTGTCAGCATTATCAATAACCTAAACCCGTTCGTTTTAATTTTTAAAGAGTAAAAATGATCTAGCCGACGCCATGGCCAGTGATAACGAGCCAAGAGTCGAAAACATTCATTACGTAAGCAATGTAAACACCTTTGGACAAAATTTTGCCCCGCCCATCCACCAGACACCCATTCACCTTCTTCCATAGGCTCTGAAACCCATAATAGTCAAGAATGGCTAACAAGATTTGGAATTGCCCCCGTGGTTGCAAAACTGCATTTGTCTTACGACTTGCAACTTTGTACAGTCAAGAGAAAGCTCGTGGCCGTATTTACTATAGCCTGAATAGGTAATTATTCAGTTTCTAGTTTAAATCCAAGGTTTATGGTCTGATTTGTATTTAGCGTAATATGATTATAATACTTGTAATGTCAGTCAGGCTTTTGAACATTTCCATTAACTATTCACTATGCCACCAAGAGAGAGAGAGAAAGAGAGAGAGTGTATGTAAACAGTCTTCATATAACTATTTTTGTTAAAATAAGAATTGGGTGCTGAAATCTCCATCAGACCAACGGATCATCCGATATCATTTTTTTCTTCTTCTTAGGCCGTACGACCGTGTTGGCTATGTTTTGGGCATGACAGCATTTTGTAAATAAATCATGAATAGTTTTAGGAGTTTTATTTGTATATCTAATGGGAAATTATAGAAGTAAAGTGAACATAATTCATTTATCCTTTAAAATAATTACTACATGTACCCAAACAAATAGTAGTAAAGATGATAATGCAATGAAGGAATGATACAATACTTTATCTTTAGCTTCAACATCGGCAATAACATACCCAGTTGCCATAATTTGTCAGCTTTATGAAATAACCTATTATATAATGTTTAACTTAATTTCTGAGGAGGCCATAGCTTATTGCAGTGAAAAACATGACAAAGACTTTATGAATGGCTGAACGATACATAAATGTGGGTGGGGTATCTGCGCTAGCGTAGTAATACTACCATAACAGTAGTGCCGCAACAGTACAGTAGTATACATGAATTAAACGTTTAGGCCAACTGCTGGGATCCTTGAGGATCATTTAACACTTATTACAACTACTCGAGAAATGAGATTTTTTAGCCAGAATTTAAATTTCATAATCCAGCAATGCCCATGATAGCCTTCAGTGTTATCCTGAATTATAACGAGGCCAACGTGGGTGGAGCCTCATGAAGTCATCATTCTGACGATAATTATTGGTGAAAGTTTAAAGCCAAAATACGGTACCGGTTTTTTTTTCAGTAAATAGGTAGGTAGATAGACAATAAATAAAAATTGCTTGACATTGGATATATCAGTTATCAAATCAAGCTTGTCTACTACGTTTTTGAAAATTACCAACTATTCCCTACACCTTGTCAATCTGATTGTGACCTATAAAGTAGACTGTAATTTCTTAGGAAACTTATTTTGGGAGTTAAACTGATAATCAAAGTGTTTTTGTATTTATTAACATATTTTGTTCGTTTGTTCATTATGACAATTCTCAGTGGAGAGGTTTCAGAGTTCATAAAGGTGTACTGCTTTGCTTTTATTTACACTTTTGTGTTATTGTTGGCAGAGGTATAGCTTTCGTTACGTATAACCAATCATCGAGCGAGAAAGAGGGAAGAAATGCCGTCATAAGTTACGTAACGAGTGCGTTCGAAACCTTTTCTCTGAGTAAGTTGGCCCGTCTTCAAAAATCGTCACTTTTACTCAATAAAGTACCAAATTTATTCAACCTACGTAATGCAGAATATAGTCAAAATTTATGTGTAGATATAATGTGCATTCTGAATAAGCGTTATATTTATGAAATTCATAGAAAAAAGTTATTGCGAAAAAACCGTGTTACAGAGGCCCTGAATCTCATAGTAAATTGCTATTACGCCCAACCTAAAACAAAACTGAAACCTAAGTTCTGTTTCAAACGTTGATGTTTTTGTTTTAAAACCAATCATGAGATAATTTTCAAACTTCTGTATTCCGTATCTTTTCCATAATCTTTTTATTCTCACTAATTACTGAACATGAGTAAGAAGATAAAAGTATTTCAAACAAATGAATTTTACTCCAAATTTGTCAGCAACGATTTAAAGCTTCATCTGATGAAACTTACACGTGTTACACGAATAATAATTCAAACAAAAAACGTTTTTCGAACAGTTTGAGAAAACTTTTATTTTTCACTTCTATTTCTGTTTTCCATGTGAATTCAGCACCAACCCGTACGGAAGGCAAATAGATATTGCAAATACTGCAGCTTTACCATGCAATAAAATTAATTTCTCGCAAATCATCTATTCCGGGGACCATTGTAGCACGATGATCAGGATTACCCTAAATCTGCAAACATTTCAGAATCGTTTACCAAACCAGTCATACAAGTAACCTCCAGTAATTGACTGGAAGTGAGACAAATAATTGTGCAAAGTGAAAATAGACGAACAAAGCTCACTTTATCATGACGAAGTTAACACTGACAATAACTCTTCGGAAATCAACCATCAACTCATATATTTTTACCCGACATTTTGAACAGATTCTTTATCTTTATTTTTTTTTATTGGAAACGAGTTAACTAGACTTATCTATTCGGATTAAACTTAGTTAATGCATTGCAGGTTTAGCGGTAGGTGATTGATGCCCTCTAAATAAAAACGACTGTTATATGATTCCCTCAAACTAAAGAACTCCCAAGTTTAAAAAATTATTTTAACAT
>NC_090765.1:16280552-16338052 GCF_036898095.1 Palaemon carinicauda | reverse complement strand
TATGCATATTTACTGTACATATACACATGCTTACATTGATCAAGAATTATAATTTACTTCAGAATCCTTTGATATTTTTTGCTTCTGAACTCTCTTCACTCTCTTTTCACTATCCCGCTCTGGGCTTTACAAATATCTCCTGTCACTAACACGTGGTCGTGTTATCCACTCCTTCGATTCCTGTTGGGTCATGAACTGAACGGAAGTGAAAGAAGGTTGTTGCGAAAAGAACTAAAGAAGAGTAGGATTATGAAAGAGGAAGAGAAAGCCAAAAGGGATTGGAGGTAGAAGGGAGGTATGTAGGGTAGAAAAGAATCATATGGAAATAGAGGGAACTTATTAAAGGACCATAATGCAAGTGTCTGAAGAAAGGGATAAAGGCTATAAAACGAAATTAAAATAGATTATAACGAGAAGGGAAGGAAAAAGTTGTCGTGGGATCGATTGATACCCTTAAAAGTAGGGTGTATGACAGCCAATT
Organism: Palaemon carinicauda; assembly: GCF_036898095.1. Lineage (NCBI taxonomy): Eukaryota > Metazoa > Arthropoda > Malacostraca > Decapoda > Palaemonidae > Palaemon > Palaemon carinicauda. The sequence continues at coordinate 16,337,571 of NC_090765.1, read as the reverse complement.
TATCTTGGAGTGACGTGAGCGTGTAGGAAAACTTAATTACAATTTGATCCTGTAAAAGATATGCAAGAGAAAATAAATTTCTCCGGGATTTTGTATATTTTTCTTCAGCTAAAACATTGCCCAACGAGTCTTTGGATCCGGAGGAGAATAGAAGAGGTGATATCTTTAACAAAATCATTTTTAATTGTCTAGTTTGGAATAAACAAAAAAAAAAAAAAAAAAAATAGATCTTGTTAGTCCGTGCACATTATGGTCATATGTTTTGAAGAAATACTAGATCATATTTGATTCTATATGGTACTGATTCATGTAAAAAATATCGATTAAATTTGTTCGAACTAAAGTCCTAATATTCAAGTTAATTTAAGACATATTAAATGCATATAATTTTTGTTTCTTTTTCATGGATTAATAATCCTCTGCATCCCAATACCTTCCAAATCATTTGGCACTCAACCCCAACTCCCTTCTTTTGACATGTCGTTTTAGCACAAAAACTGTACAAGGTAGGACTTTTCATCCTTCATTATTTAACATGTTCAGTATGTCATTTTTAGAGGGGGAGCCATGTACCAACCGTGTGCCACACAATTGTACATAATTCCTTTTGTATATATTATGCTTGTATCTTCGCTCTTCCCTCGCACTAAAACGAACGTGAAAATTCATGTCTCCGGTTTTGCTCTGTGACATTATCTGTCTCTCGAACATGTCATGTCCTGTTGCCTTGAGGTTTTGTATATAAAGGAGAGTGTTCCTTAATAAACAACTCAGTTGATTGCTTCCTGCCTTTGACTTCACAACCTTCTCCCGGCCCGTCACAAAAGTGTTCAATACTTAATTAAGATACGCTATCTTTGTATAAAACTCGTGAGCTCAGATTTTGAGGATTAATCGTCTATCGTTCATTGACAAGGTCTTTAGAGCATAACAGCTAATCATCAAACCAGTCCCCGCCCCTATACCTTTAGAACATAATAATTTGAAATAATTTCTATAGTTTGTATTTGTACTGCTGTAGTGCTATAACTCATCAATTGCCATGCAGGCAATTATGTAAACCTGGAAGGCAGATCAATTAAGTAACCGTTTGTGTTTAAAAAGATTTTTAAAATATATTCATCGAATAGCACATCATAATCATCTGAAAAAAACATGGCTGTGTAAAAGTATATCAGCTGAAAACAAAAATCACAGATAAAAATTCCAATAAACTTACCCACAAGATTACTCGTTAAAATAAACACCTTACTTAAATAAAGGTATAACAGAAGTTTCAATACGAATAGAAGCAATCTCTTTGGTTCTCTGAGGTTCTTAAAATCAAAATCTACTTTCTATAATTCAAACATGGTGGTTCTCACTATCCTATCTTTCATAATTACTGAATCCAACCTCATTTAAGGATCTTTTGATAAACATAACTAAACAGACGATTCTTGGTAACCTTAAGTTTTGCTGTGAAATCTCAAAATTGTCGTTTCTTCTCTTAAACTGGTATATTTATTCATCACAGATACTTTAATGTTTCCAAGTACAAAAACTATGAGAAAATCGAATAATAACACATTACTGTTTTTAGATAAAGGCTTACTAACTTGTCATTACGCCCAACCTAAACAAAACAGAAACTTAAGTTCTGTTTCAAACGTTTGTTTTTGTTCTCAAACCAATCATGAGATTATTTTCAGAAACCTACAGGCAGTATCTTTTCCATTATCATTTTATTCTCATTAATTACTGAACATGAGTAAGAAGATAGAAGTATTTCAAACAGATGACTTTTATTCCAAATTTGTCGACAACGATTAAAAGCTTCATCTGATAAAGCTTACAAATGTTATACGAATAATAATTCAAACAAAAAAACGTTTTTCGAACACTTTGAGAAAACTTATTTTTCACTTCTATTTCTGTTTTCCCGGCGAATTCAGCAGCAACCCGAACGGAAGGCAAATGGATATTGCAAATACTGCAGCTTTTCCATGCAATAAACTTAATTTCTCGCAATTCATCTATTCCGGGGGCCATTGTAACACGATGATCAGGATTACCCTAAATCTGCAAACATTTGAAAATCGTTCACCAAACCAGTCATACAAGTAACCTCCAGTAATTGACTGGAAGTGAGACAAATAATTGTGCAAAGTGAAAATGGATGAACAAAGCTCACTTTATCATGACGAAGTCAACACTGAGAATAACTCTTCAGAAATCAACCATTAACTCATATATTTTTACCCGAAATTTTGAACAGATTCTTTATCTTTATTTTTTGTTATTGGAAACGTGTTAACTAGAGTTATTTATTCGGATTAAACTTTGTTAATGCATTGCAGGTTTAGCGGTAGGTGATTGATACCTTCTAAATAAAAATAAATATATAATTCCCTCAAAGTTATTTGCCTTTATCAAATCATGCTTAAATATATCAAAACAACTCTGGAAATTGTACTCTTTAAAACTTTATGAACACAAGTTTTAAAACATATTTTAACATAAATTAACACTAGGAAAAAAAACAGAATAAGTAATTCCATTTTGGGTGTCTGCATAATAAATGTACCTTTGTTCATTCTATAGTTCCTTGAAAAATATAGTAATAATATAGAATCGTATAACAATCATATATGTTCATAGTTTCCATCTCCCCTTTGGAAACATCAAGCTTACTGTATTCTTTGTAGTACAAAATCGAGAAGTCGCTCAAAGGAGAATAGATACTTTTAAACAAGTGTTCAAGGGTCCGAGTTTTCTGGGGAAAGATTTGCACTAAGAGAGAGAGAGAGAGAGAGAGAGAGAGAGAGAGAGAGAGAGAGAGAGAGAGAGAGAGAGAGAGAGAGAGAGATGCTTTCTCAATTCAGTGATAGATAGATGACTCACATTCCATAGTGTCCTCATTAAGCTTTGAATCAAGAACTTGAAATCTGTGGAAGGATTTTCCTTCCTCGAAACACTAAATTTACTTGCAACCTTGGACTTGACTAACATTGCCTCCAGCCACGTGGCAAAACAAGTACACAGCCGTTGTTTACTTTGTCGATAAACACATCCAGAATCTCAAATTATACACACCTTCATTCTAAACACACAACAAATATATATTCAAGGTGCAGCACCCGTCTTGAGAGTAAGAATTCGGGCCAGGTCCTTGGAAATTTTATTTTTAAATCTAATTTTATTATGCGGTGGGGAAAATGCTTTTTTAATTATAACAGAGAAATTATCTTGAACTTATATATATCGTAATTTACTCTAATGATCATATCTCAGGCAGCTTACCCTTCTTGAAAGAGCACATAATGTCACGAATCAATTTTTCTTGTTTAAATTTAGATGTTTTTTACGCTGCAATAAAAGAATATCTTTTAATTTTGAAAACTAGAAATAAACTAGAAGTATTTCTTATTTCGTAAGCGCTTACGTTTTCGTATCTCGCGAAGCCACACAACTTAACGACATCCCACACGTATGTTTCTGCATTATGTATTGTATATCAATGAACATTTATTCTCCAAATTTAAACAGAATCTTACCTATCTTTAAGGTTCAAATTCTTTAGAAAAGGAACAGTGGCTACAAACATTTGCATTTGTTCAATACTCGATGAAAGAAAATTCCTGACCTAAAAAACTATAAGACCAAGTAACAAATGATGCGTTGTTTATGTTGAATGGCATCCAGATTAGAAGGAAGTAAACTTAGCAAAGCAAGACTGCTTTAAGAGATCCAAATTATTATGACAGATTCCTTTCTCTGTATAACAAGGATAATTGATGATAGGAAATATGTATGTGAAAAAAGAGAGGGGTTTTACTCCTCCCATTTCATATTACCGTATATTTGGCAAGTTTTTAATCTTTATTTCTAAGATACAACTTACTCTCAGCATATCATACCCTCATCATTTACCTGCTCAATACCATGATCAAAATATAGGTGGAAAAACTATCATTTATGAGAAGATGATTTCGCACACAGATCATCACATACCATTAAAACTAATATAGAAAGGTGCCACCATCAGTCCTCCAGAGAAATTAGAAGAAAATCCACATGAGAAATCATTATGACTTTATCATTCTGAGATCTTTGACCAACAAGTAATAGGACATTTGTTGGCTATGCAAAACGATTACGTAAGGAGAGATGTGATCCATTTATTTATTCTTCTCAGCTCTGGTTCGTCCCAGATGTCATAAGGGCAAATAAAAGAATTCCATTGTTTTAAGGACAAACGTTAAACGCACCTCCATATAGTTCAATAGCCCAATGTATCTTTATATTCATGACAAACTTCAGCGCAACATTAAAATTTATGACTTTTATATGGATAAAAGTCATGAATTTTAATGCATTTAGGTTTACTCAAAAGTCCGAACGTATTTGCATTATTCTAAACTGACCAGTGAATTCAAGTTCATCCCAACAAATGTCTTCTTCGTCTAAAATAACAGGAGTAAAATGAAGTATTAGAAGCAGTGTCACACGTCATGTGAATTGTTTGGCCTGGAGTATGCCAAAGGGTATTAGGTCTGACTAATAAGAATAGTAATAGTAAAAATAATAACATAATCAATTATAATAATATTAATACAAATGGTGTTAAGAATAACTATATATACCAAACTGGAAACGAGGGAGTGCAAAGTGGTGTTTGAATTACAATAGTATTGATGAAACCGAGGAAGTTACATTTTGCTCCCATTTACTAAAGAAAATTTATTGACATAGAATAGTTAATTGCGTTATTTGCATATAATCATTTTCCTGATGAAAAACAAAATTTAAGTGTTGTCCCTGTCAATTTGTATTCTTCTTTCACAATGAAAATTTAAATTTGGAATTTTTTTATTAAATAAAATAATAAACGATAGTACCATTGGCCAACTTTTGAAAGTGCGAATGTATTCTACCTTTCCTTATTGCTCACTCATATTTAGATACTGGATATTTTTTCTTTAATGTCACTTTAGTTGTAGCTATAATATTAGACCTTTTTTCATTTATTTTCACCATGTTGCCTTATATTGAGCGTGAGATACATTATGTAAATCCAATACAAATGAGGCTTTATGTAAGATTCTTACTTCATTAATAGTTATTAGAATCATGAGGAGAGATTTTCTCAGCCAAACACAACTCCTTACCATATGATCGAGGCCCTTTGCGTCAATAAGCGTAGGGGAGATAATGATGATGATATGAAGTGTTGACCCCTGGAGATATATATTTAGAATTGAAATCAACCCATCTTCACCATCATAGCTAATTATTAGGTTTGTAACTTGGCATTCGATTAACGATGAATTTTGCACATTTAAATGTTTTTCATATTTCAAATAAGCCATATACTTAATACATTAATGTGTGGATTCTCATAACGACCTCGGGATCAGAGCCCCAGGGTAAATCACTCAAAAATTATAGTATCTAACCGACCTTTCCATTTAGCTACGAAGAAAGATAAAATTCAATGACAATTCTTCTGTACATGTGCTTGTCGAATTAAGGTTTTTTGTACTTAGAATTGAAATCGACCCATCTTCACCATCGTAGCTAATTGGTAGATTTGTAACTTGGCATTCTTTATTTTTTTTTCTTCCTCTTGTTTTTTTGAAATGGTGTGTTGGGCAGGCTTAATAGAAGGGTCATGGATGCCTGATGGTTTATCAAGAGGTTGTCTTTTCCTTTTTCTGATTCTTTTTCTTCTCAAAACCATCCTTACTGGCCTCCCTTCAGTTGAAGTGGCTATCCTGGAGGGTATTTAGCCTTGCATGGTGTATCGGCTCCTCCATGTTGACCAGTTTTTCCGACTTTTTACTATAGTCTATGGGTATCATCAATCACTTTGTTTATAATTCTGTACGTATTGTTTTTGTTATAATTCTTGTTAATCTAGTTTTTAAGTATGATGTCTCTTTTTTATTTCTATTAATTCTTATGCTGTCTGGAGACATTGAGCGAAATCCGGGACCAGTACGTCCTAGATTTCGTCAATGTCGTCTTCTGTATTGCAATATTCGTGGTCTTCATGCAAATATCCAAGACCTTACAGTTGCTTCCAGACAGTATGATATTCTTTTGTGCTCAGAAACTTTGGTTTCTAATATGAGGCACTCATCTGAGCTCCTTATAACTGGTTTTAAGAAGCCAATAATGTTGAAACGTGATGCCATCCCTAGGGCCAGGGGAATGGCGGTGTATATTAGGACAGAGTACCCTGCTTCTCATAAGTCCTGCTATCAATGTGGATGTCATGAGATTCAGGTAATAAAAGTTTTTGGCAGGCAAAACAACTTTTATTTATGTTCGATCTACCGGAATCCAGACATGGATGATTCTATCTTCGATTGTCTTCTTACCATTATGGCTAAGATACAAGAAGATGATAGAAAGGCTTCTTTTGTCTTTGTTGGTGATTTTAATGCTCACCATAGGGAGTGGTTAAGTTCTATCTCTCCTACTGATCGCCACGGCTTACGAGCTTTAGACTTTGCCTCTGAATCAGGCTGTGAGCAAATCATAAATGAAGCTACTCACAGGTCTGGTAATTGCTTTTACCTTGTATACACTGACTCCCCTGGCGTTATAACTGGTAAGGTTGGTTCTCCAGTCGGGACATCTGATCATGCCTTGATTTCATTATTAGTGAAGACTGAGCAGCCTGTCCCTGATATATCATATTCTTGTAAAATTTATATGAAATCCCAAGCAGACTGGAATGGGATTTTACATGATCTTTTGTGCTTGAATTGGTCACAATTATATAATAGTGTAGATCCTGTTGTCCCTTTGAATGAGAATCTAGTCAACATAATTGATAGGCGTATCCCTTCTCGTGTGCTAAGGTACCGAGTGAAGGACAAACCGTGGTTCAATGATGATTGTAGACGTGCTTATTTGGAGAAGCAGGAGGCCTATCAACTTTGGAAGGGTAACAGATCAGATTTGACCTGGAACAACTATACTCAGCTTCGAGCTTTTGCTCAGAGAGTTTATGCCTCAACTGAAAAGGAGTACAATTTAACCATAAAAGAAACACTTTCTGGTACAACTCAGGAACATAAATGGTGGTCTACCCTTAAATCTGCACTCTTTGGTGTAGATGCAACAGTTCCTCCTTTACTTAAACCAGATGGCTCAGTCACTCACTGTCCAAAGGAAAAGGCAACCCTTTTGGCTGATGTTTTTGACAGTAAACAGAGTAATGAAAAACTTGAACTTCCTCATTCCTGTTTTCCTGAGGCTAAACTAACTAGTTTAGCTTTTCGATCTCGTGAGATTAAAGCTCTGTTGATGGACCTTGATGCTTATGGAGGTGTAGACCCAAATGGTATTTTTCCTTTGTTTTTTATAAAGACAGCAGATTTCTTAGCTCCAAAGTTATCTGTTATTTTGCGGAAGTTAGCAAGAAGAGGAGCTTTTAGCACTAGTTGGAGAATTGGTAATGTTACTCCTCTATGTAAATGTGTTTGTGGTAGCTCAAGTCCCACTGATTACCGCCCAATTTCCATAACTCCCATATTATCTAAAGTTTTTGAACGTCTTCTGGCAAAACGTCTTAATAGGTTTGCTGAAGGTAATCATCTACTCCCTAGTTTGCAATTTGGTTTTCGTAAAGGCCTTGGAGCATGTGATGCCCTTCTTACAATCTCCAATGCTGTACAGAAATCCCTTGATTGTGGTCGGGAAGTTCGTATGATTGGCCTTGATTTTAGTGCTGCCTTTGACCGTGTTAATCATGAGGCCCTTGTTTTCAAACTGAAACAGTTGGGAGTGGGTGGGTCGTTTCTTAGCATTATTACTGATTTTTTAAGTAATAGATCTCAAAGAGTTGTTGTTGATGGGCACCATAGTGAGTATAGGAATGTGATATCCGGTGTTCCACAGGGTAGTGTTCTTGGCCCATTACTTTTCATACTATATACACATGACATGTGGTTTGGCCTAGAAAACAAGCTTGTTGCATATGCAGATGATGCTACTCTCTTTGCATCAATTCCATCCCCTGAATGTAGATCTAGGGTTGGTGAATCCCTTAATAGAGATTTAGCTAGAATTAGTGCATGGTGCAAATTATGGGGTATGAAGTTGAATCCTAACAAAACTCAAAGTATGATTGTAAGTAGGTCAAGGACGGTGGCTCCTCATCATCCGGATCTCAGTATTGATAATGTTTCTTTAAATATGTATGACTCTTTCAAAATTTTAGGTGTGATTCTCGACAGTAAATTTACTTTTGAGAAACATATAAGGTCTGTCTTCTTCAATTTCACAAAAAATAGGCTTATTGAGAAAGTCTTTAAGATTTTCGGTGATCAATCTATTCTGAAGAAGTGTTTTAATTCTTTCATTTTACCTTGTTTTGAGTATTGTTCTCCTGTCTGGTCTTCAGCTGCTGATTCTCATCTTATTTTGTTGGACAGAAACTTATGGTCTATTAAATTTCTTATTCCTGATCTAGATATTAATCTCTGGCACCGTCGTTCAATTAGTTCATTATGTATGTTGCATAAGATTTTTCACAACTCTGACCATCCTTTACATTCAGATCTCCCTGGACAATTCTATCCTGTTCGTAATACTAGGCAGGCAGTTAATTCTAATAGCCAGGCCTTCTCCATCACGAGGCTCAATACTACGCAGTACTCTAGAAGTTTTATTCCAGCTGTGACCAAGTTGTGGAATGATCTTCCTAATCGGGTGGTTGAATCAGTAGAACTTCAAAAGTTCAAAGTTGGAGCAAATGCTTTTTTGTTGACCAGGCGGACATAGTCTTTTTATAGTTTATTTATGACATATTTGTTTTTGATGTTGTTGATAGTTTATTATATGACATGTCTGTTTTGACGTTGTTTCTTATTTTAGAATGATTTATTGTTAATTTGTTCTCTTCATTTATTTATTTCCTTATTGCCTTTCCTCACTGGGTTATTTTTCCCTGTTGGAGCCCCTGGGCTTATAGCATCTTGCTTTTCCAACTAGGGTTGTAGCTTGGATAGTAATAATAATAATAATAATAATAATAATTCCATTAATATTAAATTTTGCACATTTGAATGTGTTTTCCATATTTCAAATAAGCCATATACTTGATACATTAAAGTCTGGATTCTCTTGACGACCTCGGGATCAGAACCCAAGGTAGAATCACTCAAAGATTATAGTATATGTCCGGCTGGGTTTCGAACCCTGGTCCAGGATACTTGTATGACAGTGACCTTACCACTTGGCCACGAAGAAAGATAAAAGTCAATGCCAATTCGTCTGTACATATCCCTGTCGAATTCAGGTTTTTTGTACTTAGAATTGAAATCATCTCCTCCTTTCTCACCTTTTTCACCAGACGCCAGGTAGGCCTCCAGGCCTGTCAGTCGCCCTGCTCCAAGAACTGTCTCCATTCTTGGCGATCCTCATAGAGCCTCATCTCATCAATTTCCCGCAAACTGAAGCCTCTTCTCTCTACTCCTCTCTCTATGTTTTGTAGCCATCTCAGTTTTGGTCTTCCTACCGGTCTCCTTTCTGCTGGTGTCCATTCCAAAAACGTTACAGGATAACGCTCTTCCTCCATTCTTTTGACATCTCCAAACCATCTAAGCTGTCCTCTCTCCACAAAATTCAGAATCCCCTCCACTCCCAGTATTCTTCTAATATCTTCATTTCGTAGTCTATCCAGTATTGTCACACTTTTTATGAGTCGTAAGGCTTTCATTTCAGCTGCTTGGAGTTGGCTTCTAGTTCTTGATGTTAATGTCCATGATTCATGGCCATAAGTCATTATTGATCTTAGAATAGCTAGCTATATTATGGTTTTCACTTTGCGAGGTATGTTTCTGTCTTTCATTAGTGGGTAGAGCAGATACAAAATGTTACTGAATTTCTGAACTCGGGTAGTTATTTCCAGTTTTGGATCGTTTTGGTCACAAAACTCCACTCCTAAGTATTTGAAATTTCTACATGTTTCAATGTATGACCTTCTAATTCTACATCTACATTGTTTGGTGTTCGTGATAGGTGCATAATCTCTGTCTTATCCTTGTTGATCCGCATACCATTTGCTGTTAAGATCGCATTCCAGTTGTTGACGTTTTCTTGGAGAGCTTCTGCGTTGGGGGCTATCATTGCGTGGTCATCTGCATACAGAAGGTTGATGATCATATCTTAAGCTTCGTTCTCGCCTCGTTTCCTCATAAATTTATCTAGGAACAATATAAAAAGAAGTGGAGAAAGGACGCTGCCCTGTCTTACTCCTGATTTAATTTCAAACCAATCTTCATTCTCTTGATTTGTTTTTACTCTGGATGTGATGTTTTGATAGGTGTTATAAATTGCTCTTATAAGTTTCTCAAGGATTCCATAGTAAGGGTCTTTTAGGGCATCCCATATTTTCATTCTTGGTACTCTATCAAAATCCTTTTCTAGGTCTATAAAAGCAATATATATGTCCCTGTTCCATTCCCAGCTTTTCTCGAATATCATCTTGAGTGAGAAAATCATATCGGTTGTCCCTCTTCCTTGCCGAAAACCTCTTTGCCATTCCCCCAGCTTTGGTTCAACATATCCTCTCAATCTGGTTTCAAGTATTCTTTCATATACTTTAAAAGCGTGTGACATTAGGGATATTCCCCTATAATTGCTGCAATTTGTCTTGTCACCTTTTTTATAGATTGGGCATATTAGATCTCTTCTCCAGTCTTCAGGTGGTATTTGTCCATTCCAGAGTATGTCGATTAGTTTCAGCAGCCAAATGACTTTATACTTAGAATTGAAATCAACCCATCTCCACCATTGTAGCTAGTTATTATTTTTGTACTTGCTTTTGATTAATGACAAATTTAGCACATAGACGTGTTTTTCCGTATTCAAATAAGCCATATATTATACTCATCTTAGTATATGGATTCTCTTTATACCTCGGGATCAGAGACCCAAAGGGGAATCAGTTCAAAGATAGAATAGCTTCAGGTTGCCTTGGGAATTGAACCTCATTCCGAGAAGCTGAAACGACAGTTACATTCTATCCAGTCACAAAGACATTAAAATTGCTTACGTGTGTATATATGCATAATTACTGTATATATACACATGCTTACATTGATCAAGAATTATAATTTACTTCAGAATCCTTTGACATTCTCTTTGGTTCTGAACTCCTAAGCACATTCGATCTCTTCACTCTCTTTTCACTCTTCAGCTCTGGGCTTTACAAATCTCTCCTGTCACGAACACGTGGTCGTGTTATCCACTCCTTGGACTCCTGTTGGGTCATGAGCTGAACGGAATGGAAAGAAGGTTTTTTGGAAAAGAACTAAAAAAGAGTAAGATTGTGAAAGAGGATGAGAAAACCAAAAGGGATTGCAGGAAGAAGGAAGGTATTTAGAGTGGAAAAGAAGTATATAGAAATAGAGGGAATTAATTAAGGGACCATAACGCAAGTGTCCGAAGAAAGGGATAAAGGCTATAAAAACGAAATTAAAATAGATTGTAAGCAGAAGGGAAGCAAAAAGTTATCGTGGGATCGATCGATACCCTATTAAGTAGGGTGTATGACAGCCAATTTATCTTGGAGTGACGTGAGCGTGTAGGAAAACTTAATTACAAATTGATTCTGTAAGAGATATGCGAGAGAAAATAAATTTCTCCTGGATTTTGTATATTTTTCTTCAGATGAAACATTGCCCAACGAATCTTTGGATCCGGAGGAGAATCGAAGAGGTGATATCTTTAACGAAATCATTTTTAATTGTCTAGTTTGGAATAAAAAAAAAAAATAGATCTTGTTTTTCCGTGTACATTATGGTCATATATTCAGAAGAAACACTTGATTTTATTAGATTCTATAATATGGTAATGATTCATGTAAAAAAATATCGATTAAATTCGTTCGAACTAAAGTAATTTTCAAGTTAATTCAAGACATATTCAATGAATATAATTTTTGTTTCTTTTTCAGGGTTAATAATCCCCTAAATCCCAAAACTTCCCAAATCATTTGGCATTCAATCCCAACGCCTTTTTCTTTTGACATGTCGTTTTATCACAAAAACTGTACAAGATAGGACTTTTCATCCTTCATTAGTGTATAGCTGGCTAAATTTCCACTCTATTGATATATATATATATATATATATATATATATATATATATATATATATATATATATATATATATATATATATATATATATATATATATATATACACACATATATATATGTATATATATACATATACATATATATATATATATATATATATATATATATATATATATATATATATATATATATATATATATATATATATATATATATATATATATATATATATATATATATATATATATATATATATATATATATATATATATAATATGGTAGTTACTAGCCGTAAATTACGTCATATGGCACTGAAGGAAGTAAAAATATATGATGTAAATTACGTACCATGGTTAAAGGATAAATTAACAAGTGAGAATCAAATGGGAACTACGTATCTTCTAGTAAATTTGATTATATTATCAATAGAAATATATAAACTGTTTGTTTTGTGTAAATTACTAGTATACTTATACTGTATCTTCAATGTTCGTTGTTTATCTAAGTTTTCCATTGGAATAGATTTTTTTTGGCATAGCTGTAGGTTTCCTATAACATTTGAGGTATTACATCTTTTCTGTATGTTTTTTTTTTTTTTTTTTTGAGTAACGCCTTTGTTAAAAAAATGTATAGAAGACTGATTGAATATTTATCCTTATTTCTGACTTTAATCCGAGTGCTGATGTCCCTGTACCTGCAAGGTATGCAATATGTCTATGGCTAGAGTATCCCCATAGGTGAAGTCGTGGATGAATGTTTTTAGCAGATGAAGCAGTGCAGAAACCTGCTAATGGTTTTGAAAGAGTGTAATTGGAAGAGATAAAAATTGAATGGGTATAAGAATTTTAGTTAGACGCCATCAAGGTAGGATATTGAATGTTGATATGGATGATGTTTGCAACCATATTGTCTTTGTGAGCCAGGGAGGGAAGATTTTGGGGAGCATATAGGCCTTTTGCGCTAACATTTATAAGCGAAATGTTATCCTTCAATAATAAAAGGGTTTTGTTCTTATAGATATCTGGAATGGGTGTAACTGGAGATGGTATTATGTGAGAAAGTTATGGGAGTATGTGGATGAAGAGTAGAGTGTGAATGGTATATATACTTGGAATGCACTATAAGATTATTGAGCCAATCTCTTTTTTTTATATTTGCAATGTTGATGTTGAATTTAAATTAGAGGAAAGGGTCAAAACTGGTTGATGAATTTTTTATTTGTGTTACAAGTATACAGTACATTCTTACAAGCAATCATAGAAGTGGATACATACATACATACATACATACATACATACATTTTTAGGAGAAGAACTGTTGGAAAACCCTGCCTTACATGGCTGAGGACTATGAAACGTAAAGTGGGAGATGTTTAATGGAGAAGTATTGATTTAAAAGCTCAAGATCGAGATGATTGGTTGGCCTTCATAGATCTCTGTAGTTTCGGGTGTAATTATACACAAACTCTTCTTGGAAATCCTTGTTGTAATGTTTATTGAAGTTCTGTATAATTCTATCCTGTTTGGTGATTGTAGGTTCCAGTCTCGAGATAACAATGTAAAACGTATTTGGATTAATTCTGTATTTATTTTTTTTTTTTACAGCGTATAGCAATAAGAATTAACAAGATCATTTCCTTTTTTTACGTACGTATGTTCATTTACTTGTTACACTTACAACAATCACTCTTGCTGCCGTCACCAAGCTCTCACTGGTGAACTGTCATCTTTTGTATGCAAGCTTAAAGACCTTTACCCAAGGTCCTTTGAATATACTCGGAGTATATTAAAAGGACCTTGCCTTTACCGAACTTGTTCGATAAAAAACAAAGTTCGCCGATTGATGTTCGATCGTGTTTACGGAGCCTTAACCATTAAGTTACCTCTTTCCACATCTCCTCAATAAAAATTGATAATTCTCGGACTCCGCGTAATAGTAAATACCTTTCTATCTAAATTACCAAACAATGAAATATTCGTATTCTTATTGTTCTATAGACATGTATGTCGCTTTCACAAATGTTTTGGAGCACATTTTTATCCGTGACACTTTTACTTGATTTCCTTTCCCTTGAACAAAGAAAGTAATAATGTTCTATTCCAAGATACTTAGGCATTATAAACATCCGAATATCATTATCAGTACACGCAGATTATATTATGAATCTGAAAGATTTTTAAGCTAATGCTGTGGTATCATAAAACAAATGATCACTTAATATATCATTAAGACATCATTATGGACTGTTCTGCTGAATTTTCTAAAAACGTTGTTATATTTTCATATTCAGCTCATTCAGTTTGAATTTAACCATAATTCAAATAAAACTTTACTGTATTTAACTATCAAACAAATCATCAGCCACACCTCGCTTATGTAATATGCAAATATTACAAATAATTATAAGAATAAGACCCATAGCTAGATGTTGAGGATCAAGTTTCTAAAGGCTTTGTTTTTCTTCACAATTCACAACACGCTCAAGACTAGAGACATTCAGATGAAGTTTCTTGCGTCTTTGAACTCCAAGGAATCCTCAGGCTACCTCCTATTTGCATATTTGTCAAAGTACACTAGAACAACACCACAATAGTTTGGAATTCCCACCGACAAAAACAAGGCTTGAAGGCTGACAAAGATGATTATCAAAGCCAAGTTAAATCGCTCGAGAGTTTACAGACGTTTAAGAATGAACCCCATCAATGAAATGGAACTGAGAATACGATACCCATCAGATGGGTATCGTATAAAACAGCAGAAACAGAGGATGTGTCGGCCTTGAGAAGAGAACAAACGACTTCGAGAGAGAGAGAGAGAGAGAGAGAGAGAGAGAGAGAGAGAGAGAGAGAGAGAGGGGGGGGGGAGAGATCAATATCGTAAAAGTACAGATACACATGCCAATTTAAGGGATATTATTGTTAGAAATAGTATTTTTTCCAGTATCTTTCTCTAATATTTCAAAATTTTAAAGCTTCATTTCCCTTATTTTTTTACCGAATGAGAGCCAAATCTCCAACTTAATCTAATCTGATTATAACAATTGTTGTTTTTCTAAATAACCAAAAAAGGCAACTAAGCTAAGGAAGTGCCTGCGAGCTTGAAGGAAATAAAACTTATTTCACCTTTTCACAATTATCAATTACAGACAAACACCATTAAATATATATAGCAGCTCACAACAGACTTAAGAGTAAATGTACAGAAAAAATTTAAGCTCACTAAACATCAAACGAAATTACATTAAACAATCCATATATGTTCAGTGTTACTTCATTATTAAATAGTAAAAAAAAAAAAAATTAAATCCATATCAAAGGAGATTACATTAAACAATCCATATCTGTTCAGTATTATATTGATTATCCATATCAAAGGAGATTATATTAAAAAGTCCATATCTGTTCATATTATGAATAATGCTGGATTATCGTCAGGCGAGACTTTATTCATGAACATTCCTTTGTAAATAATTTTTGAAACCTTAACCGAATTTCAATTGCAAAAAGTTTGATTTTCGTTTTGGTTGGTTAACAGGATAAAAAAAATCCTTACTAATTACTGAAATTGTTGAGAATTATTTAAAGCTCAGCTGAAATGGAAAGAAAATACCGCCCACCACAAAGTAATGCCTGGCAAAAACTGCCGTACTGACAGCAAAAAGGATTTATTACAACGCCAGTTTCAATATCCAGACTCTTCAAAATCGTCTACTTTTACGGCCACCAGCACTCGGGGGAAGGGAGATTTTAATTGAAAATTAGCGATGAAATGTTCCATTTTCATGAGGTGCTTTACATAATAATCAAAGTAAACATCTCGAAGTCTTATCCTATCGGGAACATGAGAGTGAGCACAGTTATGAGTAATGGCTTTTTTACTAATAACAATTGGTCTCAATTTCAAGCAAAGTTGATTATGTAAAAACATTGTTACATACAAATTCTAAGTGGAAATATTGAAATTCATACATCAGCATCATATTACATGTTATGTATCTCTTGCGTGTTTTTCTCCCATCAACAATGCAATAAACCTAGTCAAGCACTAAGAAAAAATTGAGAATACTCTCTCTCTCTCTCTCTCTCTCTCTCTCTCTCTCTCTCTCTCTCTCTCTCTCTCTCTCTCTCTCTCTCTCTCATTTCATCACTATATGTCCCTCACTAAATTCCTTTCCAGGTCAAAACGATATACTACCTCGACATTCAAACTAAACTTCTATCAAACATGCAAAGTTACTATTGGTAAAATACTTTTTTTTTTTTTTTTTTTTTTTTTTTTTTTTTTTTTTTTTTTTTTTAAACTGCTATTACAGAATAAAGCGTTATATATTAGAGAGCTGAATAAAATTCTGTGAACTCGTAAGAACTCTTTCTTAACCACATCAAACGATGACTAATAATCTGTCTGTGGTTCCCCAAAAGGTTGTTTGAGTTTGCCATATAGTTTAACAACGTTTAAAGATTAAATAAAAAAATGGTTGATTTTTTAACCCAAAACCAAATAGCAACAACAGAGATGCAAAAATGGAGAATCAGCAATCATGAACTGTCACCTATCGTCAGCCAATATGTGTGAAGAACCTGAAATCGAGATACAAAAAATATATCTGGTCAACAGTATTGATTTTGTGTAAACATCTATTCAACTCTAATTTATAAAGTGGTTTCTGAAATACACAAGATAAATGAACAAAGGCTTAACTAAGTAACTTATAATGTTCAGAAAATAATAATAAAATACAATAAGATTTTATGTATAAGCAAATGACGTTTACTTGGTCTTAATGACAATCTTTGTAGTTCTGATAATGCAGTTCATAGAGAAATGTATACACACCAAAATATATTTCAACTTACATCAATTGCAAAACATTAAATCCATCCAATTGGACTTTCTCTTTCTCAACCATTACCAAGTTTAAATTATGCCAGTAACAAGTGCTTGATATTTTTCTCGTACTGGTCTTTGCTCATTGGCTCATAATTTCCCATTTGTTTTGGAACAGACACATGTACGAACAAGCCTACTGCACCCTGCCATTTACGAAATATACATAACAGATTACGGTTAATTCATACCTCTTGGCATTTGTTCTTAATTAGACGGATTTGAACAACGGCCTCTGCTCTGAACCTTTGAGGAATTTATTAACTAGACATCCTCTCCCGCCCCCGTCACTACGTAGAAATTAGATAAAAGGATAAAAATAAATCCTACTTACTATCATGTGGTCTGTTTCAAACGATAACCTTAGAGAGTTTCCATAAGCTATTGGGACTACTAACATCTATCAGTGAAGGAAAAATCTACTAAGCTCAATAACAAGTTAGAAAAGGTAAAAACATAATTTATACAGTAAACAAACTGAATAGGGAACAAAGTGTTCAATACTTAATTAAGATACGCTATCTTTGTATAAAACTCGTGAGCTCAGATTTTGAGGATTAATCGTCTATCGTTCATTGACAAGGTCTTTAGAGCATAACAGCTAATCATCAAACCAGTCCCCGCCCCTATACCTTTAGAACATAATAATTTGAAATAATTTCTATAGTTTGTATTTGTACTGCTGTAGTACTATAACTCATCAATTGCCATGCAGGCAATTATGTAAACCTTGAAGGCAGATCAATTAAGTAACCGTTTGTGTTTAAAAAGATTTTTAAAATATATTCATCGAATAGCACATCATAATCATCTGAAAAAAACATGGCTGTGTAAAAGTATATCAGCTGAAAACAAAAATCACAGATAAAAATTCCAATAAACTTAACCACAAGATTACTCGTTAAAATAAACACCTTACTTAAATAAAGGTATAACAGAAGTTTCAATACGAATAGAAGCAATCTCTTTGGTTCTCTGAGGTTCTTAAAATCAAAATCTACTTTCTATAATTCAAACATGGCGGTTCTCACTATCCTATCTTTCATAATTACTGAATCCAACCACGTTCACGGATCTTTTAATAAACAGACGATCCTTGATAACTTAAGTTTTGCTGTGAAATCCCAAATTGTCTTTTCTTCTCTTAAGCTGGTATATTTATTCATCACAGATACTTTAATGTTTCCAAGTACAAAAACTATGAGAAAATCGAATAATAACACATTACTGCTTTTAGATAAAGGCTTACTAACTTGTCATTACGCCCAACCTAAACAAAACAGAAACTTAAGTTCTGTTTCAAACGTTTGTTTTTGTTCTCAAACCAATCATGAGATTATTTTCAGAAACCTACAGGCAGTATCTTTTCCATTATCATTTTATTCTCATTAATTACTGAACATGAGTAAGAAGATAGAAGTATTTCAAACAGATGACTTTTATTCCAAATTTGTCGACAACGATTAAAAGCTTCATCTGATAAAGCTTACAAATGTTATACGAATAATAATTCAAACAAAAAACGTTTTTCGAACACTTTGAGAAAACTTATTTTTCACTTCTATTTCTGTTTTCCCGGCGAATTCAGCAGCAACCCGAACGGAAGGCAAATGGATATTGCAAATACTGCAGCTTTTCCATGCAATAAACTTAATTTCTCGCAATTCATCTATTCCGGGGGCCATTGTAACACGATGATCAGGATTACCCTAAATCTGCAAACATTTGAAAATCGTTCACCAAACCAGTCATACAAGTAACCTCCAGTAATTGACTGGAAGTGAGACAAATAATTGTGCAAAGTGAAAATGGATGAACAAAGCTCACTTTATCATGACGAAGTCAACACTGACAATAACTCTTCAGAAATCAACCATTAACTCATATATTTTTACCCGAAATTTTGAACAGATTCTTTATCTTTATTTTTTGTTATTGGAAACGTGTTAACTAGAGTTATCTATTCGGATTAAACTTTGTTAATGCATTGCAGGTTTAGCGGTAGGTGATTGATACCTTCTGAATAAAAATAAATATTATATAATTCCCTCAAAGTTATTTGCCTTTATCAAATCATGCTTAAATATATCAAAACAACTCTGGAAATTGTACTCTTTAAAACTTATGAACACAAGTTTTAAAACATATTTTAACATAAATTAACACTAGGAAAAAAACAGAATAAGTAATTGTCGCCATTTTGGGTGAGTGCATAATAAATGTACCTTTGTTCATTCTATAGTTCCTTGAAAAATATAGTAATAATATAGAATCGTATAACAATCATATATGTTCATAGTTTTCATCTCCCCTTTGGAAACATCAAGCTTACTGTATTCTTTGTAGTACAAAATCGAGAAGTCGCTCAAAGGAGAATAGATACTTATAAACAAGTGTTCAAGGGTCCGAGTTTTCTGGGGAAAGATTTGCACTAAAGAGAGAGAGAGAGAGAGAGAGAGAGAGAGAGAGAGAGAGAGAGAGAGAGAGAGAGAGAGAGAGAGAGAGAGATGCTTTCTCAATTCAGTGATAGATAGATGACTCACATTCCATAGTGTCCTCATTAAGCTTTGAATCAAGAACTTGAAATCTGTGGACGGATTTTCCTTCCTCGAAACACTAAATTTACTTGCAACCTTGGACTTGACTAACATTGCCTCCAGCCACGTGGCAAAAACAAGTACACTGCCGTTGTTTACTTTGTCGATAAACACATCCAGAATCTCAAATTATACACACCTTCATTCTACACACACAACAAATATATATTCAAGGTGCAGCACCCGTCTTGAGAGTAAGAATTCGGGCCAGGTCCTTGGAAATTTTATTTTTAAATCTAGTTTTATTATGCAGTGGGGAAAAAATGCTTTTTTAATTATAAAAGAAAGAAATTATCTTGAACTTTTTTATATCTCGTAATTTACTGTAATGATCATACCTCAGGCAGCTTACCCTTCTTGAAAGAGCACATTATGTCACGAATCATTTTTTCTTGTTTAAATTTATATGTATTTTACGGTGCAATAAAAGAATATCTTTTAATTTTGAAAACTAGAAATAAACTAGAATTATTTCTTATTTCGTAAGCGCCTACATTATCGTAGCTCCGAAGCCACACAACTTAACGACATCCCACACGTATGTTTCTGCATTATGTATTGTATATCGATGAACATTTATTCTCCAAATTTAAACAGAATCTTACCTATCTTTAAGGTTCAAATTATTTAGAAAAGGAACAGTGGCTACAAACTTTCGCATTTGTTCAATACTCGATGAAAGAAAATTCCTGACCTAAAAAACTATAAGACCAAGTAACAATGATGCGTTGTTTATGTTGAATGACTTCCAGATTAGAAGGAAGTAAACATAGCAAAGCAAGACTGTTTTAAGAGGTCCAAATTATTATGACAGATTCCTTTCTCTGTATAACAAGGATAATTGATGAAAGGAAATATGTATGTGAAAAAGAGAGGGGTTTTACTTCACCCATTTCATATTACCTTTATTTGGCAAGTTTTTAATCTTTATTTTTTAAGATACAACTTACTCTCAGCATATCATACCTTCATCATTTACCCTGCTCAATACCATGATCAAAATATAGGTGAAAAAAACTGCCATTTATGAGAAGATGATCTCGCACACAGATCATCACATACCATTAAAACTAATATAGAAAGGTGCCACCATCAATCCTCCAGAGAAATTAGAAGAAAATCCACATGAGAAATCATTATGACTTTATCGTTCTGAGATCTTTGACCAACAAGTAACAGGACATTTGTTGGCTATGCAAAACGATTAGGTGAGGAGAGATGTGATCCATTTATTTATTCTTCTCAGCTCTGGTTCGTCTCGGATGTCATAAGGGCAAATAAAAGAATTCCATTGTTTTAAGGACAAACGTTAAACGCACCTCCATATAGTTCAATAGCCCAATGTATATTTATATTCATTATAAACTTCAGGACAACATTAAAAGTTATGACTTTTATATGGATAAAAGTAATGAATTTTAATGCATTTGGGTTGACTCAAAAGTCCGAACGTGTTCACATTATTCTAAACTGACCAGTGAATTCAAGATCATTCCAACAAATGTCTTCCTCGTCTAAAATAACAGGAGTAACTGAAGTATTAGAAGCAGTGTCACACGTCATGTGAATTGTTTGGTCTGGAGTATGCTAAAGGGTATTAGGTCTGACTAATGATAATAGTAATAGTAAAAATAATAACATAATCAATTATCATAATATTAATACAAATGGTGTTAAGAATAACAATATATATACCAAACGGGATACGAGGAAGTGCAAAGTAGTGTGTGAATTCAAATAGCATTAATGAAACTGAAGAAGTTACCATATTCTGCTCCCATTTAGGAAAGAGAATTCATTGACATAAAATAGTTAAAAGCGTTATTTGCATATAATAATTTTCCTGATGAGAAACAAAATTTTTTTTCTGAAAACCTGAAAATTCTATTCTTCTTCCACATTGAAAGTTTAAATTTGAATTTTTATCAAAGTTCAAATCATGAATTATTTTTCTTTATTAGATAGAATAAACGTTAGTACGATTGATCTTCTTGAATCAATAAGTGATAAAAGAAAGTTGCGAAGATGTTCCTACATTCAATTGTAATTTCCATTTACCATAGTAGATGCTGCCTCAAGATATGAATGTTAAATTGTATAAATTTATAAAGATTCAAATGTCTTATTAGAGATCATCTTTTGAAAGTGCGA
This sequence comes from Palaemon carinicauda, assembly GCF_036898095.1. Taxonomy (NCBI): domain Eukaryota; kingdom Metazoa; phylum Arthropoda; class Malacostraca; order Decapoda; family Palaemonidae; genus Palaemon; species Palaemon carinicauda. Next base: position 16,315,836 of record NC_090765.1, on the reverse strand, counting down.
ATGTATTCTACCTATACTTATTCCCCACTCATATTTAGATACTGAATATTTTTTCTTTAGGATGACTAAAGTTGTACCTATAATATTAGACCTTATTAATTTATTTTCACCATATTGCCTTATAATGATCGTGGGATACATTCTGTAAATTCAATACAAATGAGGCTTTGTGTAATTTTCTTACGCCATTTATAGTTATCAATTAAAATCTTAAGAAGAGATTTTCTCACCCAAACAGAACTCCTCACTACTGTAAAGTATATATTCGACGCCCCTTTGTGTCAATAAGTGTAGGCGAGATGATGATGTAAAGAGTTGACTCTAGGATGAGATATATATATATATATATATATATATATATATATATATATATATATGTATATATATATATATATATATATATATATATATATATATATATATATATATATATATATATATATATATATATATATATGTATATATATATATATATATATATATATATATATATATATATATATATATATATATATATACACATACCTTTATCATTGCTTAAAAACTACCTGAACACCTTACGAGATTGAAAAATGTTTATTTAAAAAAAGCTATAAATCAAACAGTGGTTTCGAATATGGATATATGTTGAATATTTAAGTCTTTATACGGTCCGTTCAAAGTATTTGGTGTGGCTGCAGTAGCTGCATGTCAAGTCAGTGTCAGCCTTTTGTCTGGTTCTCCTATGTTCCGTGGGGGTTGAGAGGGATATTAGTCGTTGATCATAGTGTTTGTTCTGTATCTAGGAAATTGTGCGTAAGTGCAGTGACCTTTTATTGTTTTCAGGCCCATTTCTTAAATGTAACTGTAAATCAGTTACAGTGATATTAGTGTTACCTGTGGTCGTATAGATTATTGTTGAAATGGATAGTTTTGAAATCGATTTTTTCTCTAGTGGTTTTCTGATTTGTAAGTAGCAATGTGAGAGAGAGAGAGAGAGAGAGAGAGAGAGAGAGAGAGAGAGAGAGAGAGAGAGAGAGAGAGTTGAGCATCAATGATATCTTTCCCGTCACAGTCATGTAACAAAGATACATCTCAGAACGAATAGAGTTAAATTAGTTTCAACGGAGCAAGAAACGTTCAACTGGAAATCAAAGTTAATAGAGGATATATTTGAGGTGACCCAGCTCGCAGATTATACGCAGACTACTCTCTCTCTCTCTCTCTCTCTCTCTCTCTCTCTCTCTCTCTCTCTCATACATGGCCAAGAAATTCAGTTCCATTTTATTGCACAATTTTCATTTTTAGATACCCTGGGTGGTTCATGATAGTTCAATTTGTAAGACTACTAATGTAATTTTTTGTCATAATTATACCATATTTCCTTATCCTTTTATCACCCGAGCTTTACTTGCAATTGTGTGTGTGTGTGTTTTTTTTTTCCATACACGAGTTCATGATTCTGCCCCCAAGACCCTGGCCTTACTAGTAGATCATAACCCCAACAATAAGTTGGCGCTTTTAATGAGAAATTCATGTTATAACTGACAATCTTGTCTTTCTTAGTCCAATCTTCGACGTCTCAATTCATTTCCCTCTTTCTAGCTTCCTGATATATCTAAGCTTTTTTCAAGTATATAAGTTCTAATTTTTTCAATATAGTTTTTACTTGCTAATGGTAATTGTACCCAATTGCTAAGGTTTCAAATTATAAAACCAAATTTTCAATATGTGGGCAAACAATCTGTCCATGTCAGGAAAACCAAACTGAAATTACATTTCGGTTAATTTTCTGAGACGTCTTTTTATTTTTGTATCTCTTGAAATAAGCCATATATTATACTTCTCTTAATATGTAGATTCTCTCTATACCTCGGGATCAGAGATCCAGGGTGAATCAACTCAAAGATAATAGCTTCTGGTCGGCCTGGGAATCGAACATGGTTCCCTGAAACTGAGACGTTAGTGACATACCATCTTGCCTCAAAGAGAGATTAAAAGTATATTTACTGTATATATACAATTGCACACATTAATCAAGAATTATAATTTACTTCAGAATCCTTTGATACTCTCTTTACTTCTGAACTCATAAGCACATTCGATCTCTTCACTCTCTTTTCACTCTCCCGCTCTGGGCTTTACAAATATCTCCTGTCACGAACACGTGGCCGTGTTATCCACTCCTTGGACTCCTGTTGGGTCATGAACTGAACGGAATGGAAAGAAGGTTTTTTGGAAAAGAACTAAAGAAGAGTAAAATTATGAAAGAGGAAGAGAAAACCAAAAGGGATTGGAGGAAGAAGGGAGGTATGTAAGGTGAAAAAGAAGTATATGGAAATAGAGGGAATTTATTAAGGGAGCATAACGCAAGTGTCTGAAGAAAGGGATAAAGGCTATAAAACGAAATTAAAATAGATTATAAGGAGATGGGAAGCAAAAAAGTTGTCGTTGGATCGATCGATACCCTAATAAGTAGGGTGTATGAAAGCCAATTTATCTTGGAGTGACGTGAGCGTGTATTAAAACTTAATTACAAATTGATTCTGTAAAAGATATGCGAGAGAAAATAAATTTCTCCTGGATTTTGTATATTTTTCTTCAGCTAAAACATTGCCCAACGAGTCTGGATCCGGAGGAGAATCGAAGAGGTGATATCTTTAACAAAATCCTTTTTAGTGGTCTAGTTTGGAATAAACAAAAAAAAAAAAGAAAAAAAAATAGATCTTGTTAGTCCGTGCACATTATGGTCATATGTTTTGAAGAAATACTTGATCATATTTGATTCTATATGGTACTGATTCATGTAAAAAAATATCGATTAAATTTGTTCGAACTAAAGTCCTAATATTCAAGTTGATTTAAGACATATTAAATGCATATAATCTTTGTTTCTTTTTCATGGATTAATAATCTTCTGAATCCCAATACCTTCCAAATCATTTGTCACTCAATCCCGACGTCCTTCTTTTTTGACATGTCGTTTTAGCACAAAAACTGTACAAGATAGGACTTTTCATCCTTCATTATTGTATAGCTGACTAAATTTTTATTCTATTGACACACATACACACACACACACACATATATATATATATATATATATATATATATATATATATATATATATATATATATATATATATATATATTATATATATATAATGGTAGTTACTAGACATAAATTACGTCATATGGCACTGAAGGAAATAAAACTAGATGATTTAGATTATGTACCACGGTTAAAGGATAAATTAACAAGTGAGTAATCAAATGGGAACTACGTATCTCCTAGTAAATTTGATTATATTATCAATAGAAATATATAAACTTTTTTTGCGTAAATTACTTGGATACTTATACAGTATCTTAAATTTTCGTTGTTGATCTAAGTTTTCCATTAGAAAAGAATATTTTTGGCATAGCAGTAGGTTTCCATATAACATTTAAGGTATTACATCTTTAATGTATTTTTTTCTTGAAAGTAACGCCTTAGTTAGATAGAATATGTATAGAAGAGTGATTGAATATTTATACTTATTTCAGACTATAATCCAAGCGCTGATGTCCCTGTAACTGCAAGGTATGTAATATATCTATGGCTATAGTATCCCTATAGTTGAAGTCGTGGATGACTTTTTTAGCAGAGTAAGCAGTGCAGAAAATGTGTAATTGGAAGAGATAAAAAATGAATGGTTATAAGGATTTTAGATAGACGCCATCAAGGTAGGATATTGAATGTTGATGTGGATGATGTTTGCAACCAATTTGTCTTCGTGAGCCAGGGATGGAAGATTTTGGGGAGCATATAGGCCTTTGGCGCTAACATTCATAAGCGAAATGTTAACCTTCAATAATAAAAGGGTTTGGTTCATTTAGATATCTAGAATGGGTGTACATGGAGATGGTATTATCTGAGAAAGTTATGGGAGTATATGGAAGAAGTGTGTGAATGGTATATATAGTTGGAATGATCAATAAGATTAATGAGCCAACCTCTCTTCTTCTATTTGCAATGTTGATGTTGAATTTAAATTAGAGGGAAGGGTTAAACCTGGTGTGATGAATTTATATATATATATATATATATATATATATATATATATATATATATATATATATATATATATATATATATATATACATATACATATACATATACATATACATACATACATACATACACACACACACACTCAAATTGGTAGGAGAAGAACAGTTGGAAAACCCTGCCTTACATGGCTGAGGACTATGAAACGTAAAGTGGGAGATATTTAATGGAGAATTATTAATTTGAAAGCTCAAGATGGAGATGATTGGCGAAATTTGATTGAGGCCCTTTACGTCAGTAGGCCTTCATAGATCTCTGCAAGTTTCGGGTGTAATTATACACAAACTCTTCTTGGAAATCCTTGTTTAATGTGAATTGAAGTTCGGTTTAATTGTATCCTATTTGGTGATTTTAGGTTCCAGTTTCGAGATAACATTGTAAAACGTAATTAGATCCATTCTCTATTTATTTTTTTTTTCTTACAGCGTATAGCAATAACAATTCACAAGATAATTTCCTTTTTATTTTTTACGTACGTATGTTCATTTTCTTGTTACAAGTACAACAATCACTCTTGCTGCCGTCACCAAGCTCTCACTGGTGAACTGTCATCGTTTGTATGCAAGCTTAAAGACCTTTACCCAAGGTCCTTTAAATGTACTCGGAGTATATTAAAAGGACCTTGCCTTTACCGAACTTGTTCGATAAAAAACAAAGTTCGCCGAATGTTCGATCGTGTGGACGGAGCCTTAACCATTAAGTTACCTCTTTCTACATCTCAGTGAAATTAATAATTCTCGGATTACGCGCAATAGGAAATATCTTACTAACTAAATTACCAAACAATGAAATATTCGTATTCTTTTTGTTCTATATACATGTATGTCGCTTTCACAAATGTTTTGGAGCACATTTTTATCCGTGACACTTTTACTTGATTTCCTAAATTATAATGTTCTATTTAGGGATACTCATGCATTACAAAATCTGAATATCATTATTTGTACACGCAGATTATTTCATGAATCTCAAAGATTTTTAAAATAATGCTATGGTATCATAAAACAAATGATCAGTTGATATATCATTAAGACATCATTATGGACTGTTCTGCTGAGTTTTCAAAGGTTCCAAAAACGTTCTAATATTTTCATATTCAGCTCATTCAATTTGAATTTAACCATAATTCAAATAAATCTTTACTGTATTCAGCCACACTCCGCATATGCAATATGGATTTATCACAAATAAAGGCTTTGTTTTTCTTCACAATTCACAACACGCTCAAGACTAGAGACATTCAGATGAAGTTTCTTGCGTCTTTGAACTCTAAGGAATCCCCAGGCTACCTCCTATTTGCATATTTGGCAAAGTACACTAGAACAACACCACAATAGTTTGAAATTCCCACCGACAAAAACAAGGCTGACAAAGACGATTATCAAAGCAAAGTTAAATCGCTCCCGAGTTACAGACGTTTAAGAATGAACCCCATCAATGAAATGGAACTGAGAATATGGAGGAGTCTGATGGGTATCGTACAGCAATCTTATGAAACAGCAGAAAAAGAGGATGTGTCGGCTGTGAGAAGAGAATAAACGACCTCATGAGAGAGAGAGAGAGAGAGAGAGAGAGAGAGAGAGAGAGAGAGAGAGAGAGAGAGAGAGAGAGAGAGAGAGAGAGAGAGAGAGATACAGATACACATGCCAATTCAAGGGATATTATTGTTAAAAATAGTATTTTTACCAGTATCTTTTTCTAATATTTTTAGATTTTAAAGCTGCATTTTCTTTATTTTCTACTGAATAAGAGCCAAATCTCCAACTTAATCTTCTCTGGATATAACAATTAATGTTTTTCTCAATCACCAAAAAAAGAAAAAGAAAAAAAGGCAACTAAGGTAAGAAAGTGCCAGCGAACTTGAAGAAAATAAAACTTATTTCACCATTTCACAATTCTGTCAATTTCAGACAAGCATCATAAAATATACATAGCAGCTCAAAACAGACCTAAAAGTAAATGTACAAAAAAAACTTGAAGCTTACTAAACATCAAACGAAATTACATTAAACAATCCATATATGTTCAGTGTTATTTCAATATTAAATAGTAAAAAAAGAAATTAAATCCATATCAAAGTAGATAACATTAAACAGTCCATATCTGTTCAGTATTATATTAATTTTCCCTAGTATAATGACTAATGCTGGATTATCGTCAGGCGAGACTTTATTCATGCACATTCCCTTACAAATGTTTTGTTTTTGAAACCTTAACCGAATTTCAATTGCAAAAAGTTTGATTTTCGTTGTGGTCGGTTAAACAGGATCAAAAATAAAATCCTTATTAATTACTGAAATTGTTGAGAATTAATTAAAGAGCTCAGCTGAAATGGAAAGAAAATACTGCCCACCACAAAGTAATGCCTGGCAAAAACTGGCGTAGCGACAGCAAAAAGGATTAATTACAACGCCAGTTTCAATATCATCACTCTTCAAAATCGTCTACTTTTTCGGCCACCAGCACTCGGGGGAAGGGAAATTTTAATTGAAAATTTGCCATCAAATGTTCCATTTTCAGGAGGTGCTTTACATAATAATCAAAGTAAACATCTCGAATTCTTATCCTATCGGGAACATGAGAGTGAGCGCAGTTTAAGAGTAATGGTTTTTTTACTAATAACAATTGGTCTCAATTTCAAGCATATTTGGTTATGTAAAAACATTGTTACGTATATATCCTGATGTGGCAATATTCAAATTCATACATCTGCATCATGTTACATGTTATGTATCTATTGCGTGTTTTTCTCCCATCAACTATTCAATAAACCTAGTCAAGCACTAAGAAAAAATTGAGACTACAGACTCTCTCTCTCTCTCTCTCTCTCTCTCTCTCTCTCTCTCTCTCTCTCTCTCTCTCTCTCTCTCTCTCTCTCACTCCATATCCCCTGAATAGATTCCTTCCTAGGTCAAAACGATATACTACCACGACATTCTAACTAAACTTCTATCAGACATGCAAAGTTACTTAACTACTTCTATGGAATAAAGCGTTAAATATCAGAGCTGAGTAAAATTCTGTAAACTCGTGAGAACTCTTTCTTAACCAGAAGAAACATTTACTAATAATCTGCCTGTGGTTCCCCAAAAGGTTGTTTGATTTTGCCACATAGTTTAACAAAGTTTAAAGATTAAATAAGAAATTGGTTGATTTTTTAACCCAAAACCAAATAGCAACAACAGCGATGCAAAAATGGAATATCAGCAATCATGAACTGTCACCTATCGTCAGCCAATATGTGTGAAGAACCTGAAATCGAAATACAAAAAATATATCTGGTCAACAGTATTAATTTTGTGTAAACATCTATTCAACTCTAATTTATGAAGTGGTTTTTGAGATATATGAGATTAATGAACAAAGGCTTAACTAAGTAACTTATAATATCCAGAAAAATATTAATAAAATACAATAAGACTTTATGTAGAAGCAAATGGTGATTACTTGGTCTTAATGACAATCTATGTAGTTCTGATAATGTAGTCCAGAGAAATGCATATAATACAAAAAATATTAGAATTTACATCAATTACAAATCATCAAATCCATCTAATTGGACTTTCACTTTCTCAACAATTACCAAATTTAAATTATGTCAGTAACAAGTGCCCGACCTTTCCTCAGCCTGATCTTGCTCATTGGCTCATAATTTCTCATTTGTTTCGCAACAGACACATGTACGAACAAGCCTTCTACACCCTGCCATTTACGAATGTACATAACAGATTAAGGCCAATTCACCCCTCTTGACATTTGCTCTTAATTAGACGGCTTTGAACAATGGCCTCTGCTCTGAACCTTGAGGTATTTATTAACTAGACATTCTCCCCCTCCCCCGTCACCACGTACAAATCCTACTTACTATCATGTGGTCTGTTTCAAACGATAATCTTAGACAGTTTCCATAGGCTATTGAGACTGCTAACATCTGTCAGTCAAGGAAAAAGCTACTAAGCTTAGTAACAAGTTCAAAAAGGTAAAAACATAATTTATACAGTAAAGAAACTGATTAGGGAACAAAGTGTTCAATACTTAATTAAGATGGCCATCTGTATAAAACTCGTGAGCGCAGATTATGAGGATTAATCGTCTATCGTTCATTGACAAGGTCGTTAGAGCATAACAGCTAACTATCAAACCAGTCCCAGCCCCTATACGTTTAGAACATAACAATTGAAGATAATTTCAATGGTTTGATATTTGTACTGCTGCAGTGCTGTAACTATTCAATTGCCATGGATTCAATGGTGCAAACCTTGAAGGCAGATCAATTAATTAACCGTATGTTGGCAAGCAAATTGTGTTTATAAAGATTTTCAAAATATATTCATCGAATAGCACATCATAATTATCTGAAAAAACAATGTTGTGTAAAAGTATATCAGCATAAAAAAAATCACAAGGATAAAAATTCCAATAAGCGTAACCACAAGATTACTCGTTGAAATAAACACCTTACCTAAACAAAGGTATAACAGAAGTTTCAATACGAACAGAACCAATCTCTTTGGTTCCCTGATGTTCTTAAAATGAAAATTTACTTTCTGTAATTCAAACACGGCGGTCCTCACTATCCTACTTCTCATAATTACCGAATCCAACCTCGTTCACGGATCTTTTAATAAACAGACGATTTGCTGTGAAATCCCATATATTGTCTTTTCTTCTCTTAATATGGCATATTTATTCATCACATATACATGTTTTAATTTTTTGATATTTCCAAGCACAAATATCATGAGAAAATCGAATAATAACACGTTACTCTTTTTAGATAAAGGGTTACTAAATTGCTATTACTCTCAACCTAAAACAAAACTGAAACCTAAGTTCTGTTTCAAACGTTGATGTTTTTGTTTTAAAACCAATCATGAGATAATTTTCAAACTTCTCTATTCCGTATCTTTTCCATAATCTCTTTATTCTCACTAATTACTGAACATGAGTAAGAAGATAAAAGTATTTCAAACAGATGATTTTTACTCCAAATTTGTCAGCAACGATTAAAAGCTTCATCTGATAAAGCTTACACGTGTTACACGAATAATAATTCAAACAAAAAACGTTTTTCGAACAGTTTGAGAAAACTTTAATTTTTCACTTCTATTTCTGTTTTCCATGTGAATTCAGCACCAACCCGTACGGAAGGCAAATAGATATTGCAAATACTGCAGCTTTTCCATGCAATAAAATTAATTTCTCGCAATTCATCTACTCCGGGGGCCATTGTAGCACGATGATCAGGATTACCCTAAATCTGCAAACATTTGAAAATCGTTTACCAAACCAGTCATACAAGTAACCTCCAGTAATTGACTGGAAGTGAGACAAATAATTGTGCAAAGTGAAAATGGATGAACAAAGCTCACTTTATCATGACGAAGTTAACACTGACAATAACTCTCCGGAAATCAACCATTAACTCATATTTTTACCCGACATTTTGAACAGATTCTTTATCTTTATTTTTTGTTATTGGAAACGAGTTAACTAGACATATCTATTCGGATTAAACTTAGTTAATGCATTGCAGGTTTAGCGGTAGGTGATTGATGCCCTCTAAATAAAAACGACTGTTATATGATTCCATCAAACTTAAGAACTCCCAAGTTTAAAAACTTATTTTAACATAAATTGACACACTAGTATAAAACAGAATAAGTAATTCCCGCTATCTTAGATGAGTGCAAAATAAATGTACTTTTGTTCATTCTATATTTGATAAATATAGTAATAATATGGAAACGTATAACAATCATATATGTTCATATTTTTCATCTCCCGTTTGGAAACATCAAGCTTACTTCTTTTTTTGTAGAAGTCGTTCAAAGGAGAATAGATACTTTTAAACCAGTGTTTAAGGGTCCTAGTTTTCTGGGAAAATCTTTGCACTAAGTGTCTGAAGATGAGAGAGAGAGAGAGAGAGAGAGAGAGAGAGAGAGAGAGAGAGAGAGAGAGAGAGAGAGAGAGAGAGATCCAACTGTTTTAGGAAACAATTTCCTAAAGTCTAATCCCATGAAATGCTTTCTCAGTTCACTGATATTCCTTAGTGTCCTCATTAAGCTTCTGTACCAACCGTGTGTCACACAATTGTACATAATTATTTTGTATATATTATGCTTGTATCTGGGCTCTTCCCTCGCACTAAAAAGAACCTGAATGATCACGTCTCCGTTTTGCTCTGTAACATTGTCTGTCTCTCGAACAGGTTATGTCCTGTTGCCTTGAGGTTTTGTATATAAAGAAGAGTGTTCCTTAATAAACAACTCAGTTGATTGCATCCAGCCTTTGAGTTCACAACCTTCACTCGGCACCGTCACATTGGTGACCCCGGAAGTCGACTCGCTCCACTGCCTTCCACCCCCACCTCCCTCGCCCCTCCATCGTTGGTACTATGACGGACTTTACTACAGCAGTTGGCGCTGCAGCTGCCCCATTGAAACTTTCACCGTTCGCCAGCGGAGAGGCGTTTGCTTGGTTTCAACGGGCAGAAGTCCAGTTTCGTATCAGGCGTGACTCGCTCAACCACCAAAGCGGATTATGTTCTCGCGGCGATACCCGAGGACACCTTCCCAGAAATATCCGACTGGCTTTGTGAACAAGGAGACACCCCAATAGCGTATGACGCCCTCAAAACATACCTTCTGCAGCAGTACTCGCCGTTGCCAGCCGCCCGTATAGCAAAGCTTTTTCAGCTCTCGCAACAACCATTGGAGGACCAAAGGGCTTCGCTTGCCCTCAGGGAAATGACCAGTATCGCTCGCCTTCAGCCGTCTGCGGCTCTCCTCGTGAGGTGAACCTACTTCTTGCCCTTTGGATACGCCGTTTACCCGAACCTGTATGCGCTGCCATACCCGATGTCGATAGTTTACCCATAAAGGACTTGATGACCAAAGCCGACGCCCTTATGGACAGCCACTTCAAGACCTCCATCAACCCCTCCACCCCTGACGACGAGGATGCCTATTCAACGTCAACCGAAGCTGACATGAATGCTGTAGGACATACACGCCTACCCTGTGACATGCCGAAGCGGCGACAAAGCAGCCCACCACCCACCAATCGCTCGCGCCCCAACGAAACGACTTCTACAGCCACTTACTACCTCCCATCCGCCGCAGTTTTGCTACTACCACTTCAGATTCGGGGGAACCGCGAAGAAATGTGGTAAGGATTGTCAGTGGCCAAAAAACGTATAAGTAGGCCATCGCTTGTGGCGGTGGCCTCCCATGTTTCTAATCTTTTCTTTTTACAGGATGCAGGAACGGGCGTGCGATTTTTGGTAGACACGGGTGCTTGTCGTTCTCTTTTGCCAAGGAAATTCTTCAAGGCATGACGTAGTCTGTCTACATCTGCCGACGTCCGCTTGGTAGCTGCCAACGGATCTGCGATGGCCACCTACGGTTACGAGAACCTCACATTATTGTTCGGAAACGGTAAATTCAATTGGAAGTTTCTCGTTGCTGACGTCACAATGCCAATCCTCGGTGCGGATTTCCTCTCTCATTTCCACCTTCTGGTCGATGTCGCCCACCGACGATTGGTCAACGCAGACTCGTACTTGTCGATACCTCTTCAACCCGCCCCCTCTAACCTCGCTCTCCGCATCAGCGCACCAACGGATGCCTACGCCCACCTCCTCACGTCGTACCCGGAAGTTTTCCGTCCAGAACTTCGCCAAACGCCCACGGTTCCTGCCAAGCACGGTATTTATCACCATATCAAGACGACGGGACCCCCAGTCTTCGCAAAATTCAGACGTCTGGCACCGGAACGATTTGCAGCCGCCAAACAAACGTTCGCCGAAATGGAGGAAATGGGCCTTTGCCAAAAGGCCTCCAGCCCATGGTGGTCACCCTTACACATCGTTCTGAAGAAAGACGGCTCCCTCCGTGCGTGCGGGGATTACAGGCGCCTGAACATGCAAACAGAACCGGATCACTACCCCCTCCCAAACATTGCCGACGTGACCTCCTACCTGCACAAAGAGAAGGTTTTCTCTACGCTCGACCTCCTGAAGGGGTATTATCAGGAGCCTATGAACCCAGAAGACATCCCCAAGACCGCCATCACCACTCCGTTTGGTACATACACCTTCAATTACTCCTGTTTTGGCCTTGGTAATGCTGGGGCAACGTTTCAACGTCTCATGGATGGCATCTTAGGGGACCTCCCTTTCTGTGTATGTTATGTGGACGACATACTTGTGTTCTCCTCAAAAGAGGAACACCTCCGTCACCTGCGCATCGTGCTCGACCGCCTGCAACAAAACGGCCTTGTTGTCCGGTACGACAAGTGTACCTTTGACGCCAACGAAGTGTCGTTCTTAGGGCACCGTATCACTCCTGAAGGAGTCCATCCCCTCCCTGAGAAGGTAGCAGCCGTTCAGAACTTCCCCGCGCCCTCGACCGTCAAAGCTCTGCAGGAATTCTTGGGCATGATCAACTATTATCACCGTTTTCTGCCAGCCATTGCCGTCACTCTTGCTCCCCTCTACGCCTCCCTCAAGGGCAAGCCAAAGGACCAGAAGTGGGGTCTCGTTTAAGAAGCAGCCTTCTGTAATGCAAAGAAGGCCCTATCAACTGCTGTGGCTCTCACTTTTCGTATCCCACACGCCCCTCTCCTTCTCTCCACCGATGCCAGCGACGTCGCTATTGGTGCAGTACTCGAGCAGGTAGTCAAAGGCTCGCCCCGCCCATTGGCCTTCTTCATCAGAAAACTTTCCAAGGCAGAATCGGGTTATTCTACCTTCGATCGAGAATTCCTGGCGGTGCACTTGGCTGTCTGTCACTTTCGCCATTTTTTAGAAGGGACGCCCTTCGTCATTCGCACAGACCACATGCCTCTGGTGCACGCCTTCACTCGACAGTCTGACGCCTGGTCCGCCCGTCAACGCCGACATCTCTCCGCCGTGGCTGAATACAATTGCACCCTCCAATACGTCCCTGGGAAAATGAATCCCGTTGCCGATGCTCTGTCAAGAAACACGTTGGCTGCCGTTCAACTGGGATTGGATTACAACGCCCTGGCTGAAGCCCAACAACAGGATCCAGAGTATCAAGCTTGTAGGTCATCCTGCACGTCCCTCCGTTGGGAAGACTTTCCCCTCGAAGACTCCAACACCACCCTCCTCTGTGACAATAGGTACTGGTAGACCGCGACCTTGGATTCCTGCTCCCATGCGCCGACAGGTGTTTGATTTCATTCACGGCCTTTCACATCCCTCATGCCGTTCTACTGCACAGCTGCTGAAGGCAAAGTTCATTTGGCACGGTATTTCTAAGGATGCTAAGGATTGGGTCCGCGCCTGTACTTCTTGCCAAACTTCCAAAGTACATCGACACACGGGATCAGGAGTGGGCACCTTTCCTCAACCTCAGCGTCGTTTCGCACACATTCACGTCGACGTTATAGGCCCCCTACTCACATCACAAGGACATCGTTACCTGTTTACCGTCATCGACCGCTCCACTCGTTGGCTTGAAGCCATTCCCATGGAAACTGCAACGTCCGCCTCATGTACATCTGCCTTACTCTCTGGATGGATTTCAAGATTCGGTATCCCTGAGCATATTACTTCTGACAAGGGAACCACTTTCACCTCTCAATTGTGGACGTCATTAGCGAATCTCCTGGGCATCACCCTAAATCAGACAACGGCCTACAACCCCGCTGCCAATGGAATGGTTGAACGTTTTCATTGCACCCTCAAAGCAGCTTTGATGTCCCGCTGCAAGGATTGCAACTGGTTTACTCAGCTTCCCTGGGTCCTCCTGGGACTAAGGACCACTCCTAAAGACGCCCTCGACGTCTCGGCAGCTGAAATGGTGTATGGCGACCCGTTGGTCGTCCATGCTGAACTTTTTCCTTTTACAACCTCCTCCGACGATCTCCAGCGCATAGGTCATGTCGTGGGAAAATTTACTCCGTGCCGCCAGACTTACAAGCCCCCAGCGAAGCATCACATACCAACGGACTTGCACTCTGCAACGCACGTCTTCCTGCGCAACGACACTAGCAAGCCACCACTAACGCCCCCTTACATGGGCCCTTTCCTTGTGATCCGACGCAGTCCGAAAGCATTCCTACTAAACATTCGGGGCAAAGAAGACTGGGTCTCCATTGATCGTCTAAAACCTGCTTATCTTCTGCCAGATGACCCGCCTACAGTTTGCCTCTCTAGAATAGGGTGCCTTATTTAACATGTACAGTATGTCATTTTTAGGGGGGGAGCCATGTACCAACCGTGTGTCACACAATTGTACATAATTATTTTGTATATATTATGCTTGTATCTGGGCTCTTCCCTCGCACTAAAAAGAACCTGAATGATCATGTCTCCGTTTTGCTCTGTAACATTGTCTGTCTCTCGAACAGGTTATGTCCTGTTGCCTTGAGGTTTTGTATATAAAGAAGAGTGTTCCTTAATAAACAACTCAGTTGATTGCATCCTGCCTTTGAGTTCACAACCCTCACTCGGCACCGTCACACTTCAAATCAAGAACTTGAAATTTGTGGACGGATTTTCCCTCTCCGAAAGACTAGATTTACTTACATCCTTGGAATTAACTAACTGCTCCAGCCACGTGGCAAAAACAAGCACACTGCCTTTGTTTACTTTGTCGATAAACACACCCAGGAATCTCAAATTATAAAATTCCTTCAATCTACTCAAACAACAAATATTCGTTCAAGGTACAGTGTGGAGGATTTATTTTTTGTTTTATTTTATTTTTGGTTTTGCCAAATCCTGAGAGAGAGAGAGAGAGAGAGAGAGAGAGAGAGAGAGAGAGAGAGAGAGAGAGAGAGAGAGAGAGAGAGAGAGAGAGAGATATTGTGTTAGCGAGCGAAAGTAGTTAGGTTAACGATCGTTGGTGGTGAGAAAGACTGTTGGTACAAATGAGATTGTTTGTTTACATTTTTTAGTTAGGTTACGACAGTGGTGAATGTTTCGGAGCGAATGCTTTTTTTATTTGACTGCAGCTTAAGGCAGTTGTGTGAGTGCTGGATAACTATTTATATATTTTCGACCAGCGTGGAAGTGTTTTTTGATTTTCAAAGTAAGTACAGTTTTGTTTATCTTTGCTTGTCGTGATTGTGAATGATAGGAACAATTTATTATTTATCTTTGATTATAGTGCGATAGTTCAGTTAGCTAGAAGTGTTCGTAAGTGTTTTTCTTTTTTATTTTTGGCAGGCTGCGATTCCTCCTTTGGAGTGACTAAATTTCTAGAAAGTGGATTACTGTTGATGACCTGGCCTGGAACTGATCATATTTAGACTGTTTTTTTGGATTAACGATTGTCGATGACCTGGCCTGTTTACTTTGATTGCTGCTATTGATGATGATAATGATGATAAGGATGATGACGATGATGATTACGACCCCGATTAGGGAGGCAGTGGTGGCAACTTGCCATACAGTTTAACCTGTTAATCACAGATTGAGGGTTGTGCCGTGAAAGACAGTTCGGCAGTTTGTGAAAGACTGTGTTGCAAATAATATATATAAGCATACAAATTTTGGTGTTGCACTCGTAATATATGTGTTTTGTGTTTTCATGTTTGGGTTGCGGTTAGTTTTAAGTTTCGTTAGGATTTATTGGATTGCGGAAAGGTTTTTTTGTTAATTATATATTTAGTTTTATTTATCTTATAGTGTTAAGTTTTGATTAGTTTAAAGTGTTAAGTTTTGATTGGTTTAAAGTATTTATTTTGAATGTTGATGGTTTATGATTTATTTTAAGGTTTAAGAATTATAGTTTTAAGGTTATGTTTTGTTTTGTTTTGTCCTTTTGTCCAAGAGTCTGGTTGTAGATTACGTAAGGGGAAAGTTTGTTTTGTGGAGACCATTGTAAGTAAGTAAGATTCAAGGGTGTGGGGGTTGTTTTTGCAACATCCCGCCACAACAGCACCCGCCTTGAGTGTAAGAATTCGGGCCAGATGTTTTGATGTTTTATTTTCAAATCTAGAGTTTTATTACGCTGCTGGGAAAATGCTTTTTAATTATGAGAAAAATAAATTAGCTTGAACTTTTTTTTATATTATTTACTGTAATGCTCATACCTCTGGTAGCTTACCCTTCTTGCAAGAGCACATTATGTCACGAATGGATTTTTTTTTTTTAATTAAAAAGGTTCTTTAATTATGGAAATGAGAAATAAACTAAAGAAGTATTCCGTATTTCATAAGCGCGTGCAATGTTAATAATTCACGGAGCACTACAACTTGACATCCCACACGTGTTCCTGTATTATGTATTGTAAATCGATGAACATTTATTCTCCAAATTTAAACTGAATCTTACCTATCTTGAGATTAAAATTCTTTTGAAAATGAACAGAGGCTACAACACTTGCATTTTTCCAATACTCGATGAAAAAAAATTCTTGAACTCTTAACCTATAAGACCATGTAACTAATGGTGCGTTGTTTATGTTTAAAGACATCCAGATCAGAAGGAAAGAAACATAGGAAAGTAAGACTGCTTTAAGATTAATTTTTCTGTGTAACAAGGATAATTGATGATAAGAAATATGTATGTGAAAAAGAGAGCGAGTGGGTTTTACTCCACCCATTTCCTAATACCTTTATTTGGCAAGTTTTTAATTTTTGTTTCTAAGATACAACTTACTTTCAGCATATTCCTTCCTCATTTACTTGCACAAAACCCTGCCCAAAATATAAGGAAAAAAAAAACCATTTATGAGAAGGAGATCTCGCTCACAGATCATCACATACCATTAAAACTAATATAGAAAGGTGCCACTCTCAGTCATCCATAGAAATGACAAGACAACCCACATGAGAAATCATTGCGACTTTATCGTTCTTAGATCTTTGACCAACAAGTAACAGGATATCTGTTAGCTCTGCAAAACGATTAGGTGAGGAGAGATGTGATTCATTTATTCATTCTTCTCAGGTCTGGTTCGTCTCGTATATCATAAGGGAAATTAAAGACTTCCATTATTTTAAATGCAAAAGTTAGATGCAACCCCATATAGTTCAAGGGGTCAATGTTTCTTTATATTCATTACAAACTTCAGCGCGACATTAAAATTTATGACTTTTATATGGATAAAAGTCATAGATTTTAATGCATTTGGGTTGACTCAAAAGTCTGAACGTGTTCACATTATTCTAAGCTGACCAGTGAATTCAAGATCATCCCAACAAATGTCTTCCTCGTCTAAAATAACAGAAGTTACAAGTATTAGAAGCAGTGTTGCACGTCATGTGAATTGTTTGGTCTGGTATGCCAAAGGGTATTAGGTCTGACTAATAAGAATAGTAATAGTAAAAATAATAACATAATCAATCATCATAATATTGATACAAATGGTCTTAAGAATAACAATATATATACCAAACGGGATACGAGGAAGTGCAAAGTGGTGTGTGAATTAGAATAGCATTAATGAAACCGAGGAAGTTACCTTTTTTGCCTCCTATTTACCAAAGAAAATTTATTGACAGAATAGTTAATCGCGTTATTTGCATATAATCATTTTCCTACTGAAAAACAAAATTTAAGTGTTGTGTAAACTGTCAATTTATATTCTTTTCTCATAATGAAAATTTAAATTTGGAATTTCTTATTAAATAAAATAATAAACGACAGTACCATTGGCCATCTTTTGAAAGTGCGAATGTATTCTACCTCTCCTTATTGCTCACTCATATTTAGATACTGGATATTTTTCTTTAAGGTCACTTAAGTTGTAGCTATAATATTAGACCTTTTTTAATTTATTTTCACCATGTTGCCTTATATTGAGCGTGGGATACATTATTTATATCCAATACAAATGAGGCTTCATGGAAGATTCTTACTCGATTAATAGTTATTAAAATCATTAGGAGAGATTTTCTCTGTCAAACACAACTCCTTACTTTATAATCGAGGCCCTTTGCGTCAATAAGCGTAGGGGTGATAATGATGAAGTGTTGATTCAAGGATATATATATATATATATATATATATATATATATATATATATATATATATATATATATATATATATATATTGTGTGTGTGTGTGTTTATATATTTATATATGTATATATATATATATATATATATATATGTATATGTTTTATATATATATATAAATATGTGTGTGTGTCTATTAATATGTATATATGTGTATATTACACACACACACATATATATATATATATATATATATATATATATATATATGTATATATATAAATATATATATATAAATATATATATATATGGATATATATATATATATATATATATATATATATATATATATATATATTTATATTTATATATATATTAGAATTGAAATCAACCCCTCTTCACTTTTGTAGCCAATTATTAGGATTGTAACTTGTAATTCGATTAACGATGAATTTTGCACATTTAAATGTGTTTTTCATATTTCAAATAAGCCTTCTACTTAATACATTAAAGTCTGGATTCTCTTAACGACCTCGGGATGAGAGCCCTAGGCGAAATCACTGAAAACCTATAGTATCTGACCAACCGGGTTTCGAACCCTGGTCCAGGATACTTGTATGACAGTGACCTTTCCACTTAGCCACGAAGAAAGATAAAAGTCAATGACAATTCTTCAGTACATATACCTGTCAAATTCAGGTTTTTTGTACTTGGAATTGAAAACAACCCAGTTTCACCATCGTATCTAATTGGTAGATTTGTAACTTGGCATTCGATTAATGATAAGTTTTGCACATATAAATATTTTTTCCATATTTCAAATAAGTCATATACTTAATACAATAAAGTCTGGATTCTCTTGACGACCTCGTTATCAGAGCCCCAGTCGAAATCACTCAAAGATTGTAGTATCTGACCGGCCGGGTTTCGAACCCTGGTCCAGGATACTTGTATGACAGTGACCTTACCATTTGGCCCAAAGAAAGATAAAAGTCATTGACAATTCTTCTGTACATATACCTGTTGAATTCAGGTTTTTTGTACTTAGATTTGAAATCATCTTCTCCATCATAGCTAATTGGTAGGTTTGTAACTTTGCATTCGATTAATGATAAATTTTGTACATTTAAAAGTGTTTTTCTTATTTCAAATAAGCCATATACTTGATACAAGTCTGGACTCTCTTAACGACCTCGGGATTAGAGCCCCTAGTGAAATCACTCGAGACTATAAAATCTGACTGGCCGGGTTCCGAACCCCGGTCCATGAGGATTTATATATATATATATATATATATATATATATATATATATATATATATATATATATATATATATATATATATATATATATATTTTATATATGTATATATATATATATATTTTATATATATATTTATATATATATATATACAGTGTATATATATATATATATATATAATATATATATATATATATATATATATATATATATATATATATATATATATAGTATATATATACATATAAATATATATGTATATAAATATTATATTATGTTATATATATACACATATACATATATATGTATATTATATATATATTTATATGTATATATATGTGTGTGGGGGGGTGTGTGTGTGTGTGTGTATTCAATTAAGCTATATATACTCTTCTTAATGTGTGGATTCTCTCTGGTCGGTCTGGGAATCGAACCCGGGGCCGAGAAACTGAGATGACAGTGACATACCATCTTGCCACAAAGAGAGATTAAAAGTTGATGGCAATTCTTCCAAACTTATACATGTCGAATGCAGGTTTTTTTTTTTTTTTTTTTTTTTTTTTTTTTTTTTTTTTTTTTTTTTTTTTTTTTTTTTTTTTTGTACTTAGAATTGAAATCAACCCGTCTTCACCATTGTAGCTAGTTGTTATTTTTGTACTTGCTTTTCATTAATGACAAATTTAGCACAAAGACGTGTTTTTCCGTATTCAAATAAGCCATAAATTATACTCCTCTTAATATGTGGATTCTCTTTATACCTCGGGATCAGAGACCCAAAGGGGAATCAGTTCAAAGATATAATAGCTTCTGGTTGCCTTGGGAATTGAACCTCAGCCCGAGAAGCTGAGACGACAGTTACATACCATCCAGTCCCAAAGAGATTAAAAGTACTTACGTGTGTGTATATATGCATATTTACTGCATATATACACATGCTTACATTAATCAAGAATTATAATTTACTTCAGAATCCTTTGACATTCTCTTTGCTTTTGAACTCTTGAGCACATTTGATCTCTTCACTCTCTTTTCACTATCCCGCTCTGGGCTTTACAAATATCTCCTGTCACGAACACGTGGCCGTGTTACCCACTCTTTGGACTCCTGTTGGGTCATGAACTGAACGGAATGGAAAGAAGGTTGTTTGGAAAGGAACTAAAGAATAGGAAGAGAAAACCAAAAGGGATTGTAGGAAGAAGGGAGGTATGTAGTGTGGAAAAGAATTATTTGGTAATTTATAGGGAATTTATTAAGGGACCATAACGCCAGTGTCTGAAGAAAGGGATAAAGGCTATTAAAAACGAAATTAAAATAGATTATAAGGAGATGGGAAGGAAAAAGATGTCGTGGGATCGATCGATACATTAATAAGTAGGGTGTATGACAGCCAATTTATTTTGGAGTTACGTGAGCGTGTAGGACAACTTAATTACAAATTGATTCTGTAAAAGATATGCGAGAGAAAATAAATTTGTCCGGGATTTTGTATATTTTTCTTCAGATAAAATATTCCCCAACGAGTCTTTGGATCCGGAGGAAAATCGGAGACGTGATATATATAACAATATCATTTTTAATTGTCTAGTTTGGAATAAACAAAGTAAAATAGATCTTGTTAGTCCGTGTGCATTATGGTCATATGTTTTGAAGAAATAATTAATTTTATTAGATTCTATAATATGGTAATGATTCATGTAAAAAAATGTCGATTAAATTCGTTCGAATTAAAGTCGTAATTTTCAAGTTAATTTAAGACATATTCAATGGATATGATTTTTGTTTGTTTATTATGTTTAATAATCCCCTGAACCCCAAAACTCCCCAAATCATTCGGCACTCAAGCCCAACGCCCTCTTTTTTTGACATGTCGCTTTAGCACAAAAACTGTAAAAGATAAGACTTTTCATCCTTCATTAGTGTATAGCTGACCAAATTTCTATTCAATTGATATATATATATATATATATATATATATATATATATATATATATATGTATGTATATACATATATATATATGTATATATATATATATATATATATATATATATATATATATATATATATATATATATATGTATGTATATATTTTGTATGTATATACATTATATGTTTATATATATGTGTATATATATATATATATATATATATATATATATATATATATATATATATATATATATATATATATATATATATATATATATATATATATATATATATATCTGTATATATATATGATATATATACAGTATATATAATATATATAAACATATACTGTATATACATACAAAATATATACATACATACATATATATATATATATATATATATATATATATATATATATATATATATATATATATATATATATATATCTGTATATAATATATATGATATATATATACAGTATATATATATATATAATATATATATATATATATATATATATATATATATATTTATATATATATATATACTGTATATATATATCATATATATTATATACAGATATATATATATATATATATATATATATATATATATATATATATATATATATATATGTATGTATGTATATATTTTGTATGTATATACAGTATATGTTTATATATATTATATATACTGTATATATATCATATATATATACAGATATATATATATATATATATATATATATATATATATATATATATATATATATATATATATATATATACTGGTAGTTACTAGACGTAAATTACGTCATATGGAACTGAAGGAACTAAAAATAGGTGATTTGAATTACGTAACATGTTTAAAGGATTAATTAACAAGGGAGCAATCAAAGGGGAACTACATATATCCTTGTAAATTTGATTATATTGTCAATAGAGATATGTAAATTGTTTGTTTTGCGTAAATTACTTGGATACAGTATCTTGAATGTTCGTGTTAACCTAACTTTTCTGTTGGAATAGAATAACTGTTAAGGTATTACATTTTTTTTTTTCTCTCCAAAGTAACGCCCTTGTTAGGATATGTACAGAAGCGTGATTGAATATTTATACGTATTTCTGACTATAATTAGAGTGCTCATCTCGTTGTACCTGCAAGGTAAGTAATATATCTATGGCTATAGTAGGCTATCCCTATAGGTGAAGTCGTGGATGACTGTTTTTAGTAGATGAAGCAGTGCAGAAAGTGTGCAATTGGAAGAGATAAAAAATGAATGGCCATAAGGATTTTAGATAGACGCCATCAAGGTAGGATATTGAATGTTGGTATGGATGATGTTTGCAACCATATTGTCTTTGTGAGCCAGGGATGGAAGATTTTGGGGAGCATATAGGCCTTTGGCGCTAACATTTATAACCGAAATGTTAACCTTCAATAATTGAAGTGTTTGGTTCAAATAGATTCTGGAATGGGTGTACCTAGAGATGGTATTATGTGAGAAAGTTATGGGAATATGTGGAAGAAGTGTGTGAATGGTATATATACTTGGAATGCACTATGAGATTCTTGAGCCAACCTCTCTTCTTCTATTTGCAATGTTGATGTTGAATTTGAATTAGAGGAAAGTGTTGAAACTGGTGTGATAAATTTTTGTATTTGTGTTATAAGTATACAGTACATTCTTAGAAGCAATCATAGAAGTGGGTATATATATATATATATATATATATATATATATATATATATATATATATATATATATATATATATATAATACATACACACAAATTTGTAGGAGAAAAGGAGTTGGAAAACCCTGCCCTACATGGCTGAGGACGTAAAGTGGGAGATGATTAATGGAGAAGTATTGATTTAAAAGCTCAAGATAGAGATGATTGGCGAAATTTGATTGAGGCCCTTTACGTCAGTAGGCCTTCATAGATCTCTCTGCAAGTTTCGGGTGTAATTATACACAAACTCTTCTTGGAAATCCTTGTTGTAATGTGTATTGAAGTTCTGTATAATTGTATCCTGTTTGGTGACTGTAGGTTCCAGTTTTGAGATAACATTGTAAAATCTGTTTGGATTCATTCTCTATTTATTTATTTTTTTTTTATTACAGCATATAGCAATAACAATTCACAAGATCATTTCCTTTCTTTTGCGTACGAATGTTCATTTTCTTGTTATACGTACAACAATCACTCTTGCTGCCGTCACCAAGCTCTCACTGGTGAACTGTCATCGTTTGTATGCAAGCTTAAAGACCTTGACCCAAGATCCTTTAAATATACTCGAAGTATATTAAAAGGACCTTGCCTTTACCGAACTTGTTCGATAAAAAACAAAGTTCGCCGATCACCGTTCGATCGTGTGGACGGAGCCTTAGCCATCAAGTTACCTCTTTCCACATCTATTCGGTAAAAATTAATAATTTTCGTATTCCGCGCAATAGTAAATACCTTGCTATCTAAATTACCAAACCATTAAATATCCGTATTCTTATTTTTCTATAGACATGTATGTCGCTTTCACAAATGTTTTGGAGCCCATTTTTTTTCCCGCAACACTTTTACTTGATTTACTTTCCCTTGAACAAAGAAAGTATTAATGTTCTATTTCAAAATACTTAGGGATTACAAAAATCTGAATATCATTATCATACTCGCAGATTATATTATGAATCTGAAGGATTTTTAAGATAATGCTGTGGTATCATAAAACAAATGATTAGTTAATATATCATTAAGACATCAATATGGACTGTTCCGCTGAATTTTCTAAAAACGTTCTCATATTTTCATATTCAGTTCATTTAGTTTGAATTTAACCATAATTCAAATAAAACTTTACTGTATTTAACTATCAAACAAATCATCCACACTCCGCATATGCAATATGGATTTATCACAAATAATTATAAGAATAAAACCCATAGCTAGAGGTTGAGGATTAAGTTTCAAAAGGCTTTGTTTTTCTTCACAATTCACAACACGCTCAAGACTAGAGACATTCAGATGAAGTTTCTTGCGTCTTTGAACTCTAAGGAATCCCCAGGCTACCTCCTATTTGCATATTTGGCAAAGTACACTAGAACAACACCACAATAGTTTGGAATTCCCACCGACAAAAACAAGACTGACAAACTCTGTTATCAAAGCCAAGTTAAATCTCTCGAGAGTTACAGACGTTTAAGAATGAACCCCATCAATGAAATGGAACTGAGAATATGGAGGAGTCTGATGGGTATCGTACAACAGTCTTATTAAACAGCAGAAACAGAGGATGTGTCGGCCGTGAGAAGAGAACAAACGACCTTATGAGAGAGAGAGAGAGAGAGAGAGAGAGAGAGAGAGAGAGAGAGAGAGAGATCGAAAAAATACAGATGCACATGCCAATTTAAGAGATATTATTGTTAAAAATTGAATTTTTACCAGTATCTTTCTCTAATATTTCAAAATTTTAAAGGTGCACTTCTATCATTTTCTACCGAATGAGAGCCAAATCTCCAACTTAATCTAGTCTGATTATAACAATTGTTGTTTTTCTAAATAACCAAAAAAGGCAACTAAGCTAAAGTAGGGCCAGCGAACTTGAAGGAAATAAAACTTATTTCACCTTTTCACAATTCCAACAATCACAGACAAACACCATTAGATATATATAGCAGCTCACAACACACTTAAAACTAAATGTACAATCCATATATGTTCAGTGTTATTTCATTATTAAATAGTAAAAAAAAAATTAAATCCATATCAAAGGAGATTATATTAAACAGTCCATATCTGTTCAGTATTATATTGATATTCCCTAGTATAATGAATAATGCTGGATTATCGTCAGGCGAGACTTTGATCATGCACATTCCCATACAAATGTTTTGTGTTTGAAACCTTAACCGAATTTCAATTTCAAAAAGTTTGATTTCCGATTTGGTTGGTTAAACAGGATCAAAAACAAAATCCTTATTAATTACTAAAATTGTTGAGAATTAATTTAAGAGCTCAGCTGAAATGGAAAGAAAATACTGCCCACCACAAAGTAATGCCTGGCCAAAAACCGGCGTAGCGACAGCAAAAAGGATTAATTACAACGCCAGCTTCAATATCCAGACTCTTCAAAATCGTCTACTTTTACGGCCACCAGCACTCGGGGGAAGGGAGATTTTAATTGAAAATTAGCGAAGAAATGTTCCATTTTCATGAGGTGCTTTACATAATAATCAAAGTAAACATCTCGAAGTCTTATCCTATTGGGAACATGAGAGTAAGCGCAGTTTAAGAGTAATGGCTATTTTTACTAATAACAACTGGTCTCAATTTCAAGCAAATTTGATAATGTAAAAACATTGTTACGTATATATCCTGATGTGGGAATATTCAAATACATACATCTGCATCATGTTACATGTTATGCATCTATTGCGTGTTTTTCTCCCATCAACTATTCAATAAACCTAGTCAAGCACTAAGAAAAAATTGAGACTACAGACTCTCTCTCTCTCTCTCTCTCTCTCTCTCTCTCTCTCTCTCTCTCTCTCTCTCTCTCTCATTTCATCACTCCATATCCCCTGACTAGATTCCTTCCTAGGTCAAAACGATATATTACCACGACATTCTAACTAAACTTCTATCAAACATGCAAAGTTACTTAACTACTTCTATGGAATAAAGCGTTAGATATTAGAGAGCTGAATAAAATTCTGTAAGCTCGTAAGAACTCGTTCTTAACCATATAAAACATTTACTAATAATCTGCCCTTGGTTCCCGAAAAGGTTGTTTGATTTTGCCATATAGGTTAACAAAGTTTAATGATTAAATAAGAAATTGGTAGATTTCTCAACCCAAGAAATACCAACAACAGAGATGAAAAAATGGAGTATCAGCAATCATGAACTGTCACCTATCGTCAGCCAATATGTGTGAAAAACCTGAAATCGAGATACAAAGAATATATCTGTCATCAGTATTAAATTTGTGTAAACATATATTCAACTCTAATTTCTTAACTGGTTTCAGAAATACAAAGATGAATGAACAAGGGCTTAACTAAGTAACTTATAATGTTCAGAAAAATAATATTAATAAAATACGATAAGATATTATATAGAATCAAATGACGTTTACTTGGTCCTAATGACAATCTTTGTAGTTCTGGTGAACTTATATTGATTATAAATCATCAAATCCATCTAATACCAAGTTTAAATTATGCCTGTAACCAGTGCCTGACCTTTCCTCGACCTGATCTTGTTCATAGGCGCATAATTTCTCATTTGTTTCGCAACAGACACATGTACCAACGAACCTACTTACTGCACCCTGCCATTTACGAAGTATACATAATAGATTAAGGTCAATTCACACCTCTTGCCATTTGCTCTCAATTATACGGATGAACAACGGCCTCTGCTGTGAACCTTTGAGGTATTTATTAACTAGACTTCACTCTAAAAAATTAAGGGTATAAAAGGGGTAGAAAAGGGGTATTTCTAGTGGTTAAAATAGCATACCCTATCGGGGTATATAAGAACTATAATATACCCTTTACAATTTACCCATATCAAGGGTATAACATATACTTGAGATACCCTTACTTAAGGGTGTATCGTAGGTAAAGAATACCCTTTTACAGGGTATTCTATACGACATAAATACCCTTGTATATTAATTATAATTTTATAATTAACATCTATTCCACCATTATATAGGTGTAGTTATAGCTTATAAGTATATAAAGTAATAAGGTCAATGATTTTAAAAGTTTGGTTTATCAATTTATTATTTCCATTACACTTGAAAATCAAAAGTATATATATAATATATAAAGAGTGATGGCAGAAGCTGCAAAGCAAACCGTACGCAGAAATCTGTGAAAAGAAAATATTTGTTAGTGTGTGTGTGCCTATATATATATATATATATATATATATATATATATATATATATATATATATATATATATATATATATATATATATATATAGAAAAGAAAGGAAAAAATATCATGCATAAATACCTAACTGTATGCTACCTCAGGTCAAACTGATTAAGAAATCATTGGCGTCAGTGTTTGTTTACAGACTACGCGTAATCGTAAAGTTATTAACGTTTAGCTGAATACGTTGTTTATGGTTTTTTCCTCCCAGACAGCTTGACGCTCACGCTCTCTCTCTCTCTCTCTCTCTCTCTCTCTCTCTCTCTCTCTCTCTCTCTCTCTCTCTCTCTCTCTCTCTCTCTCTCTCTCTCTCATAATTAAGTACTAATGATAATTTCTTACTTATTTTCCCCGGTGTTAGTAATAATGATTTTTTAGACTATCACAGCCTGAATGCAAAACTAATGATGATGTCTGACAATTTTTATTCGTAACGTTGAAGTAGGAAATAATGTTAAGTATGGTAGTTTTGACTTTTAAAATACTGCAGAAATAATGGGGATGAGTAACCTAAAATTTATTGAAGGCAGCATTTCAGATAATAAGAAACATACATACCACATTTTATCATACGTAAAATTATGGTAAAAAGTGTTATAGGTCACATAAATACCAGAGTCAATGCAAAAACCATAATAATAAAAACAATATAATAATAATATAAGGAGTATAATAATAATAATAATAATAGTAATAATAGTAAAAAGAGTAAAGGAATAATAATAATCATAGCAATATTATTATTATCATTTTATATTGATATCAAAATTATAATAATAATAATAATAATAATAATAATAATAATAATAATAATAATAATAACAGTAAAATTAAATGAGATTATGGAAAGCAGTCAGCGAGTGACAGAGGGGAGAAAGAATTCGCCTGGCGAGAGGGAGGACTTGTCTCAGTTGTCGTGCCTAGTGACGTCACATTAATAACGGCTATCCGAGAGAAAGCTGTACATGAGTTGACAAAGAGCAATTTCATATATATATATATATATATATATATATATATATATATATATATATATATATATATATATATATAAGATTAATTGAATTATTATAACTAAAGAAGTTACTAAAGTCTACTAAGTAGTATGTCAAAAGGCTTCGTCTCTTTTAACCATCTTTCAGTGCAAACCACCACGTAGGTATATGCTATTTAGAATCATTGTCAAAACGAAATAAAATAATGTAAGTGTCATTCTCGAATAGTTGTGGTTCTTTCACCATAGTTATGACATGCAACAGAGACGTACATAGCCGCGTATTTGTATGGTAAACCGCCGCCTTTTTATAAGCATCTACCGGCGTTTTTCTTTCAAGTCAGAGTTGGCGGTATATACATGTTGGGGACCACTGTCTATGCTTGCATAGATGGACAGTTAGTGTTCTTACCTTGGTTAGCAGTTAACAGGTGAAATGCAATGTAGATATTATAATCTCGATGACGCTAATTGGAGCAATTCATCTTCACGGCAGAGCAGACGAGAGTCCAGACGCCACTGAAATTTCCCGCCAAATTCCCGGGGTCTCGAAGAATCTCGAGACGGCAACAATACAAATTGCCAAGTACCGCATTTTGTAGGAACTTGCTTCAAAACTATCCATAACTCAAAACCAATATGTTGTTCGTAACTTTTTTGGTGCATTACACTATCAGTGTAACAATATGGTGATTTAATACAGAGTAAAAGTTCATTTCATGACATGATCACACAAACTTACCAAGCCCATTTTAAGACAAAGTACAATAGAGGGTATATTATTCACAAAAAATTACCCTGCCTCCTGGTTTTGAGGGGTATATTTGAGCCTTAGGGTGTTTTACATGTATTTAAACCCCAGCTCAATCGTTATACCCTTTCTGTACCTTGGACTTTTTACAGTGTTCCTCCCCCGCCCCGTCACCACGTACAAATTAGAGAAAAGGATAAAAATAAATCCTACTTACTATCATGTGGTCTGTTTCAAACGATAATCTTAAACTGTTTTCATAAGCTATTGATAGTGCTAACATCTGTCAGTCAAGGATAAAGCTACTAAGGTTAATAAGTTCAGAAAGGTAAAAACATAATAAAAAACTGATTAGGAACAAAGCGTTCAATACTTAATTAAGATACGCCATCTCTGTATAAAACTTGGGAGCTCAAATTTTGAGGATTAATGACCAATCTTTCATAGACAAGGTTGTTAAAGCACAACAGCTAACCATCAAACCAGTCCCCGCCCCTATACCTCTAGAGCATAATAATTTGAAATAATTTCTATAGTTTGTATTTGTACTGCTGTAGTATTAAACCTCATCAATTGCCATGCGGGCAATTCTGCAAACCTTGAAGGCAGATTAATTAAGTAACCGTTTGTTAGCAAGCAAATTGTGATTATAAAGATTTTCAAAATATATCTGAAAAAAAAACATTGCTGTGTAAAAGTATATCGGCTGACAAAATATTCATAAAGATAAAAATTCCAATAAGCTTAACCACAAGATTACTCGTTAAAATAAACACCTTACTTAAAGAAAGGTATAACAGAGGTTTCAATACAAACAGAACCAATCTCTTTGGTTCTCTGATGTTCTTAAAATCAAAATCTACTTTCTATATTTCAAACACGGCGGTCCTCACTATCCTACCTCTCATAAATACCGAATCCAACCTCATTCAAGGATCTTTTAATAAACATAACTAAACAGACGATCCTTGGTAACCTAAGTTTTGCTGTGAAATCTCAATATTGTTGTTTCTTCTCTTAAACTGGTATATTTATTCATCACAGATACATGTCTTAATGTTTCCAAGCACAAATACAATGAGAAAATCGAAAAATAACACGTTACTGTTTTTAGATAAAGGGTTACTAACTTGCTATTACCTCCAACCTAAAACAAAACTGAAACCTAAGTTCTGTTTCAAACTTTTATGTTTTTGTTTTCAAACCAATCATGAGATCTTTTTCAAAAGTTTGTATTCTGTATCTTCTTCCATTTTCGCCTTATTCTCACTAATTATTGAAAATGAGCAAAAAGTTAAAAGTATTTCAAACAGATGACTTTTATTCCAAATTTATCGGCAACTATTAAAAGCTTCATCTGATAAAACTTATAAGTGTTATACGAATATTAATTCAAACAAAAAACGTTTTTTCATACAGTTTTAGAAAACTTTTATTTTTCAATTCTATATCTGTTTTCCTGGTGAATTCAGCAGCTCCCCGTACGGAAGGCAAATGGATATTGCAAATATTGCAGCTTTTCTATGCAATAAAATTAATTTCTCGCAATTCGTCTATTCCGGGGGCCATTGTTGCATGATGATCAGGATTACCCTAAATCTGCAAACATTTGAAAATCGTTTACCAAACCAGTCATACAAGTAACCTCCAGTAATTGACTGTAAGTGAGACAAATAATTGTGCAAAGTGAAAATAGATGAACAAAGCTCACTTTATCATGACGAAGTTAACACTGACAATAACTCTTCGGGAATCAACCATTAACTCATATATTTTTACCCGACATTTTGAACAGATTCTTTATCTTTATTTTTTGTTATTGGAAACGTGTTAACTAGAGTTATTTACTTGGATTAAACTTTGTTAATGCATTGTAGATTTAGCGATAGGTGATTGATTCCTTCTGGATAAAAATAAATGTTATATAGTTCCCTCAAACTAAAGAACTCCCAAGTTTAGACACTTATTTTAACATAAATTGACACTCTAGGAAAAAACAGAATAAGTAATTCCCGCTATTTTAGATGAGTGCAAAATAAATGTACTTTTGTTCATTCTATATTTGATAGATATAATAATATGGAAACGTATAGCATTCAAATATGTTCATAGTTTTTATCTCCCGTTTGGGAACATCAAGTTTACTGTATTTTTTGTAGAAGTTGCTCAAAGCAGAATAGATAATTTTAAACAAGTGTTCAAGGGTCCTTGTTTTTGGGGGAGGGGGGGGGGATCTTTACACTAAGCGTCTCAAGATGAGAGAGAGAGAGAGAGAGAGAGAGAGAGAGAGAGAGAGAGAGAGAGAGAGAGAGAGAGAGAGAGAGATCCAACTTTTTTAGGAAACAATTTCCTAAAATCTAATCCCATGAAATGTTTTCACAGTTCACTGATATTCTTTAGTGCCCTTCTCATAAAGCCTAAAATCAAGAACTTGAAATCTCTGGACAGATTTTCCTTCCTCGAAAGACTAGATTTACTTACAACCTTGGACTTGACTAACATTGCCTCCAGCCACGTGGCAAAAACAAGTACACAGCCGTTGTTTATTTTGTCGATAAACACATCCAGGAATCTCAAATTATAGACACCTTCATTTTACATATACATTAAATATATATTTAAGGAGCAGCACCCGTCTTGAGAGTAAGAATTCGGGCCAGATCCTTGGAAATTTTATTTTTAAATCTAATTTTATTATGCGGTGGGGAAAATGCTTTTTTAATTATAACAGAGAGAAATTATCTTGAACTTTTTTATATATCGTAATTTACTGTAATGATCATACCTCAGGCAGCTTACCCTTCTTGAAAGAGCACATAATGTCACGAATCAATTTTTCTTGTTTAAATTTATATGTTTTTTTACGCTGCAATAAAAGAATATCTTTTAATTTTAAAAACTAGAAATAAACTAGAAGTATTTCTTATTTCGTAAGCGCCTACATTTTCGTATCTCGCGAAGCCACACAACTTAACGACATCCCACAGGTATGTTTCTGCATTATGTATTGTATATCAATGAACATTTATTCTCCAAATTTAAACAGAATCTTACCTGTCCTTAAGGTTCAAATTCTTTGGAAAATGAACAGTGGCCACAAACATCGCATTTGTTCAATGCTCGATGAAAGAAAATTCCTGACCTCAAAAACTATAAGACCAAGTAACAAATGATGCGTTGTTTATGTTGAATGGCATCCAGATTAGAAGGAAATAAACATTGCAAAGCAAGACTGCTTTAAGAGGTCCAAATTAATATGACAGATTCCTTTCTCTGTATAACAAGGATAATTGATGATAGGTAATATGTATGTGAAAAAGAAAGAGTGGGTTTTACCCCACCCATTTCCTATTACCTTTATTTGGCAAGTTTTTAATCTTTATTTCTACGATACAACGTACTCTCAGCATATCATACCTTCATCATTTACCTGCTCAAAACCATGCTCAAAATATAGAAAAAAAAAAAATAGCCATTTATGAGAAGGATATCTCGCACATAGATCATCACATACCATTAAAACTAATATAGAAAGGTGCCAACATCAATCCTCCAGAGAAATTAGAAGAAAACCCACATGAGAAATCATTATGACTTTATCGTTCTGAGATCTTTGACCAACAAGTAACAGGACATTTGTTGGCTATGCAAAACGATTAGGTGAGGAGAGATGTGATCCATTTATTTATTCTTTTCAGCTCTGGTTCGTCTCGGATGTCATAATGATAAATAAAAGAATTCCATTGTTTTAAGGACAAACGTTAAACGCACCTCCATATAGTTCAATAGCCCAATGTATCTTTATATTCATTATAAACTTCAGGACAACATTAAAATTTATGACTTTTATATGGATAAAAGTCATAAATTTTAATACATTTGGGTTGACTCAAAAGTCCGAACGTGTTCTCATTATTCTAAACTGACCAGTGAATTCAAGATCATCCCAACAAATGTCTTCCTCATCTAAAATAACAGGAGTAACTGAAGTATTAGAAGCAGTGTCACACGTCATGTGAATTGTTTGGTCTGGAATATGCCAAAGGGTATTAGGTCTGACTAATAATAATAGTAATAGTAAAAATAATAACATAATCAATTATCATAATATTAATACAAATGGTGTAAAATAACAATATATATACCAAACGGGATACGAGGAAGTGCAAAGTAGTGTGTGAATTCAAATAGCATTAATGAAACTGAAGAAGTTACCATATTCTGCTCCCATTTAGGAAAGAGAATTCATTGACATAAAATAGTTAAAAGCGTTATTTGCATATAATAATTTTCCTGATGAGAAACAAAATTTGTTTTCTGAAAATCTGAAAATTCTATTATTCTTCCACATTGAAAGTTTAAATTTGAATTTTGATCAAAGTTCAAATCATGAATTATTTTTTTTTATTAGATAGAATAAATGAGGCTTTATGTAAGATTCTATCGCCATTTATAGTTATCAATTAAAATCATTAGAAGAGATTTTCTCACCCAAACAGAATTCCTCACTACTGTACAGTATATATTCGACGCCCCTTGTGTCAATAAGCGTAGGCGAGATGATGATGTAAAGAGTTGACTCTACGGGGAGATAATATTATATATATATATATATATATATATATATATATATATATATATATATATATATATATATATATATATATATATATATATATATCATTGCTTAAAAACTACCTGAACACCTTACGAGATTGAAAAATGTTTATTTAAAAAAAGCTATAAATCAAACAGTGGTTTCGAATATGGATATATGTTGAATATTTAAGTCTTTATACGGTCCGTTCAAAGTATTTGGTGTGGCTGCAGTAGCTGCATGTCAAGTCAGTGTCAGCCTTTTGTCTGGTTCTCCTATGTTCCGTGGGGGTTGAGAGGGATATTAGTCGTTGATCATAGTGTTTGTTCTGTATCTAGGAAATTGTGCGTAAGTGCAGTGACCTTTTATTGTTTTCAGGCCCATTTCTTAAATGTAACTGTAAATCAGTTACAGTGATATTAGTGTTACCTGTGGTCGTATAGATTATTGTTGAAATGGATAGTTTTGAAATCGATTTTTTCTCTAGTGGTTTTCTGATTTGTAAGTAGCAATGAGAGAGAGAGAGAGAGAGAGAGAGAGAGAGAGAGAGAGAGAGAGAGAGAGAGAGAGAGAGAGAGAGAGAGAGAGTTGAGCATCAATGTTATCTTTCCCGTCACAGTCATGTAACAAAGATACATCTCAGAACGAATAGAGTTAAATTAGTTTCAACGGAGCAAGAAACGTTCGACTGGAAATCAAAGTTAATAGAGGATATATTTGAGGTGACCCAGCTCGCAGATTATACGCAGACTACTCTCTCTCTCTCTCTCTCTCTCTCTCTCTCTCTCTCTCTCTCTCTCTCTCTCTCTCTCATACATGGCCAAGAAATTCAGCTCTATTTTACTGCACAAGTTTCATTTTTAGATACCCTGGGTGATTCATGATAGTTCAATTTGTAAGACTGCTAATGTAATTTTTTGTCATAATTATACCATATTTCCTTATCCTTTTATCACCCGAGCTTTACTTACAATTGTGTTTGTGTTTTTTGTCAAGAACTCTTTTTTTCATACACGAGTTCATGATTCTGCCCCCAAGACCCTGGCCTTACTAGTAGATCATAACCCTAACAATAAGTTGGCGCTTTTTATGAGAAATTCATGATATAACTGACAATCTTGTCTTTCTTAGTCCAATCTTCAATGTCTCAATTTATTTCCCTCTTTCTAGATTCGTGATATATCTAAGCTTTTTTTTCAAGTATATAAGTTCTAATTTTTTCAATATAGTTTTTACTTTCTAATGGTAATTGTACCCAATTTCTAAGGCTTCAAATTATAAAACCAAATTTTCAATATGTGGGCAAAAGGTCTGTCCATGTCAAGAAAACCAAACTGAAATTACATTTCGGTTAATTTTCTGAGACGTCTTTTTATTTTTGTATCTCTTGAAATAAGCCATATATTATACTCCTCTTAATATGTGGATTCTCTCTATACACTGGGATCAGAGATCTAGGGTGAATCAACTCAAAGATAATAGCTTCTGGTCGGCCAGGGAATCGAACCCGGGTCTCTGAAACTGAGACGTCAGTGACATACCATCTTGCTACAAAGAGAGATTAAAAGTTGATGACAATTCTTCCATACGTATACCCGTCGAATTTAGGTTTTTCCTTGTTCTTAGAATTGAAATCAACCCATCTCCACCATTGTAGCTAGTTGGTATTCAAAGATAATAGCTGCTGGTCGGCCAGGGAATCGAACCCGGGTCCGAGAAACTGAGACGACAGTGACATACCATCTAGCCACAAAGATATTAAAAGTATATTTACTG
>NC_090765.1:16260552-16275552 GCF_036898095.1 Palaemon carinicauda | reverse complement strand
TAATGTTCCTTGCGTCTACATGTTGGTTTATCAGTTACACTTACATTGCCATCACAAGTTCTTCAAGGTTGAAGGACCTTCAGACAAGACTGTTCGTGTTTTGTGTGTACACAACTTTATCCTTGGCAAAAACCCTTAAACTAAACAGACAGAGAAATGGAATGTTTTCTGGTTACATAATGGTTAATTTTCTTGACCACGACTTTCATATCTAGGGCTGAGTACAAGAAGGGCCAATGTCATAAAACCATGTTTTGAGAAAAACGCATTCTAAAGATTGCTTCCTATATTAAAAAATCAGGCAATTACAGCAAACGAAAGCTCTTTTTTGTTTAGACTGCTTGTCTTTTAAACTGTTATTTACAGACCAAGGCATTGCATTATTGTTTTTCATTTTGAAGAAAAAAATACATTTGACCAACCTTTGAAAAATTTTTTGCCTGCAAATTGTGTAAAAAAAAAAATTGCATTACTGGAAAAAAAGTATTTCAAACATTTTGAAGTTAATCTATATCCTTCTAGTAGCTATCATACATTACAATATCTATAATATTCTTGCTTAGAATGAAAAAAAAAAAAAAAAAAACATCCTAAATCAATGGCTAAAGAAAAGTGAAAAAAATTACATTGATTAATTTACAAACACAAGTAGATTAATCAAATTCACTAAACAAAAATTGATACATTTTTTTAGCGAGTAACATCCTAAATCAATGGCTAAAGAAAAGTGAAAAAAAAAGAGATTCATTTACAAACAAAAGTAGATTAATCAAATTTAGGGGGGAAAAAATCTGATTAATTTTTGACTTGTTAAGTTCCAATAGAAAAGTAACGATCTATAGTAATTGTGTCATCCGCCATAACACTCACATATTGGGTTCATCATCTAAATAAACATCATCTGAATCATCTTCTGCTGCCTGCAGGCTTCTGTAAAATGTTTGCTTCCTGCAGAAATCAAGTCCTTCAACTTTCTGGGTGGAATTTTCCTTGGTCCCTGTTCAAGCTGTGTGAGAATCCAAATGGGTGGTCTTCCTTTTTCCGTTTTTCTTAAATCTAAATGCTGCCGTGCAAGATTTTGAAAAAAGGATGTCCAGCACATAATCTGGCCAATTCAATTTTGATTGTACTCCATCTTCTTAATTTTCATCCCATTTACTTGTTGTCCATTATTATATTTATGGTGATTCGCCAGGAGGCCAGCAGACATATACAAACTTTTAAAATAATGAAATCTTCTGTTTGCATTTCAGTCACTTGTAACTTATTTTTTCTATGGATTGCTCTGAATGTTGTGCTCTAGTCCCGTGGCACCTCAATGTTTGTAGCTGATTTTCTATATTTTTCTATCAAAGCATGTACTGTGTCTGCTTCCATGTGTGTATGGCCAGGTTCTAAGAAAGAATGCGTTATTTTCATTCCCTTACTCCTGGAAACATGCATAAGCATGGCTGCAAATGAATAATTTGGCCACCTCAAGAGTCACTATATAGCCGAATGTCCTTAATGTCATCTGAGAGGCCATGTAACCATTTCATTACACATGAACCTATTTCTTGGCCACCTCTTTTTGCAATCATTTCATCCCATTTCATGCAGTGTGCTTTATTTCCATCCACACTTGTTTAAAAAATGGTTGTTATAAACAGCAAGTTGTCTCTTGTAGTAAACTATTTCTGTCTGCAACAGTGGACCAGGAAATATTTTCTGGAGGTCAAAGGATGCAGTAACAATTCCTTTGTTTTTAAGAGCAAACTCTTTATCAGCTCTCTTTTCATTGTAAGACATCTCTGCTAATTCATGATGTTCTGATTTCTCTCCTTCAATGCAGTTTTTATCATCCTCACTAGCAGTCATTAGGGATGCTTTAAAAGCATCACATTTTTCACAAGTGTCCCGGGATGGGTGATGGAAGGACAGATTGAACTCTTCATTGAAGATTTTTTTTCTCTACATTGATTCTTTTTCTGGTGGTAAATTGTTTTCATGGCAGTATTTTTGGCAGTATTTTGACTTTTCAATGCCGGAAACTGGTTGATATGCTTCTTAATCATCGCTACAGATTTGGGGGATATTTTCTTCTGTTTCCCATGTTTTCCTCTTCCATCTGGTGCTAAATTGCCACTTTCAGACTGTCGCATCTTCTCTGCAACAATCCTAGCTCTCGTGAGCGTAATACCAAAAGTAGATAAAAACATCTTTTGGCATACTTCCTTTTTCAGGTATTAGGCTAGAGGTTCATTCATGTTGCATCTTGACAATGTCTGATGTACTCTTACATACAGTCACTGATATCACGCACATTACTACTGATTTTGATATTAAATAAATAGCAATTGCTTGCAACCACGTTAGTAACAGAAACGATTTATAAAGTTATGTACGCATATAAATTGTTAAAATCGTTTGGTGCAAGAAAGGCTGAAGTTGACATTGGCCTCTCACGTGGCCATCTAGGGTTGTAGTAAATGAATATAACAAGGGCCAATCTCGACATTGGCCTTTCTAGCATGAATATTTTAATTTGTTACTTGACTTTGGCTAGAATAGAGCACTTAGTGTAGCTCCCTGAACCCACGGACGACATTAACCCTTATAGCACTGATACAGAGGAAATATTTTAGTTTAGTGGTGGTCTTATCTCCAATCAGCCATTTTTTGACATTGGCCCTTCTTGTACTCAGCCCTAGATATAATAGATAGCTGCCATCAGGGCCATTTCTGTTTTAACAGCTCTCCTTTACAATGACCTTAATGTTGAGATCCTCATGTTATCATTCAGAATGCTCATAGAAAGGAATTAGTTTGGGGTAGAACTTATATCACTTTAGAATACTTTCAAAATTTCAAGTCTTTCGTATCTTGTTTTGAATTCTAAGTTACTGGTATTTTAAGATTTTGTCACTCGTTGCTTCGCCATTATATTCTTTACATTTTTGTGCATCGAAAGTGTCAATGTTATTTTTTTTAGCATGGCCTATTTTTAACACTTTCCTGTTATAACACATCTCTCTGGATATTCGCTCCGGAGGTAAGAACGCCGTTGATACATCTTACATAAAAATTCTCTGGTATGTCAGGACGACATAACTAACTCACCTAAAAATAGATTTTTCCTATGTCGAAATCCGTTATTTTGTTTTTAGATTATTCGCCTATTGACAGCTACAGTTGCAATGAACGGATGAGCTGCCAATGTTGACTATTTGTATGTCTCGTATTCTTTCAATGGAAATATCCCTCCCAATATAGACCTTTTGTCGAGAGGTCTGTACATTTTTTTCCAATGCAACCTTATTAGCATTGAAGTATTTTCAGTGGGTTTCTTGTTTGCCTTCAAAAATTACTCATTTTTAGGTTTTGAAAAAGTTATATATATATATATATATATATATATATATATATATATATATATATATATATATATATATATATATATATATATATATATATATATATATATATATATATATAAAGCTGACCATTTGAACTGGATGTCTTGCAGTAGGAACCAATCACAAGACATTATGTCTATTAAAAGAAATATTTTTTTTGATTGTTACGTTTTTCAATTGTATGTAATAGGTTTCATTTTAAGTTTGCGATTTCCAACCAAAAACTTTAACTGTTATAAAGTGTATACAAAATAGTTCAGTATTTTAGAAATGACTTGAGCTAGTAGTGTTCATCTTGGTTATTACCTTATGTGAGATCTTAGCATAAGTCTACATATATATATATATATATATATATATATATATATATATATATATATATATATATATATATATATATATATATATATATATAATATATATATATATAATATATATATATTATATATATATATATATATATATATATATATATATATTATATATATATATTATATATATATAATATATATATATATAAATATATATATTATATATATAATATATATATATATATATATTATATATATATATATATATATATATATATATATATATATATATATATTATATATATATATATATTATATTTAGAGAAAAAAGGGACACTATGGAGAATAACGACCAATGATAATTACCCGAAGCAATTGGGGGCTAGCGAGGACCGTTTTGTGAAATGCTTCGTAGGCTGCAGCTGTTGAATTTAATTTGCGTTACTCTAATTGGATTGCGCATTCTCTCTCTCTCTCTCTCTCTCTCTCTCTCTCTCTCTCTCTCTCTCTCTCTCTCTCTCTCTCTCTCTCTCTCTCTCTCTCGTTATCAGAGGCATCTGAAAATATGTAATTATATTTATATTATCTTAGATTTTTCAAAACATATCGCTGAAATATCAAATATATTACAGAATGAATATCCCTAATCACGGCAAATGTATTATATCTTAATCAGTGAATAATGGAGGCTTTGATTTTGATAAACAAAAAAATCTTAAAATATCAATAATTCATGGTACAGATATAATATAAGATGAATAGGAGCAATTGATATAGGCTTTCGGATAAGGAAGGACCCCTGAATGGTAGATAACCGGGGACACTTCACCTCAGGTTAGCAGTACAATAACCGCTTTCACTTCTGTGGGATACCGGAAAGGAGAATAATAGGACTCTCGGCAAATGGTTGAGAAGGGGCATGGCATTTGCTATGTTACTGATGTTGCATGAATGATGAAAACATAAGATAACCAAGCTTTTGGATTTAGAAGGGTCGAGGGTATGGTGTAAAAATATACGGGTTTTAGTTAATTATGGAGAGAAAGTTGGGTGATTTATTATTTTGTGTGAAACGGGAGTGGAATGGGCAAAATATTTAGATAAAAGATAAAGAGCTTATTATGTACTAGGACTAGTAGTGTCGCCGAGAATCAGTACGAAAGGAGAACAGGTGGGGAGAGTGTAAATATGGCCTAGAAATAAAGAATAAAGTGGAAACAACTGTTTTGAGTGAATATGACTCTCAACCTGGATATCTTTGCAGAATAGTAAAGGATGGTTGCACAAGTGATTAATTCCAATTCAGAGGTAAGTGAGAGAAGGAGACAACACTTTTAGCAGGTATGGAGTTCCCGGAAGAAATGAGAACAAAGGGCTTGATTGAAATGTGTTTATAGGAACTTGGGAGTTGGCAAATTTCGAGGAGTAGTTTAGAGTGGAGATAATACAGTATTGTTGGAAAATCGTTTATGTATATAACAGCAAGTGGTTGTAGGTGCAATTACTATTTGGTTGAATAGTAGAAGTTTAGGTAACTATAATTATTAGGGTGAGCAAGGCTGATAACAATTAAATGGGAAGAATAAAAAGTAAGAAAATAGATAAATATGAGCATGTGTTACAGAGAAGGGGATGGAAAAATTATTTGCAGAAAAGTCGAGGATAGGGTCAAAGAGGAGGCATAAAGTTTTTAATAATATAAGGGAGTGGAAAG
The DNA here is from genome assembly GCF_036898095.1 of Palaemon carinicauda. Classification (NCBI taxonomy): domain Eukaryota; kingdom Metazoa; phylum Arthropoda; class Malacostraca; order Decapoda; family Palaemonidae; genus Palaemon; species Palaemon carinicauda. The sequence goes on along the minus strand of NC_090765.1, from coordinate 16,270,132 downwards.
GGAGAACGAATAAACTAGGAGTGGGATGAGGGAATGAGAGGTTTGGTTAAGAAGAATAAGATCACTTGATCTGAGTTTGCGTTGAAGAAAATGTATCGTATCAAGATAATGAAGGAGAACTCACTGTATATGATCGTCGAGAATAAACGTGAGAAACAAAAGAACTGCGGGCAGCTAAATGAGATGGGAGAATGCAATCCTTATGAGAGAATAAGTTATAAATGTAAATAGAAAGGTCAGTGGACAAATGCATTCATGGATAGATGATGCAAGTGGAAATTTGCCGATGATGTTTTTGGAGGGTGCAAATAATGGAACAGTGGACATTAATTACTGATACAAAATTGTGGGATAAAAAAAAAAAAGGTATCATGAATGTAGTGGAGATTGACTGGTGTTTGCAGGAAATACACAACTAATTTGGGATTTTGAAGAGAAATTGCGGAGATTGTTAAACGTTTTTGGAAAAAATAGAAAGTTAGGTAAGATTAACCAATATTAAAGTAAATAGTATCGATTAATAAATGATAGTGAAAATTATGAACTAATGAAAATAATTGACTCATATAAGTATTTAGGTGCATGATTACCAGATTATGATAGGATTAACTAGAAGTTGAGGTACGAAATTGGTTAATTATTATTATTATTATTATTATTATTATTATTATTATTATTACTTGCTAATCTACGACCCTAATTGGAAAAGCATGATGCTATAATTCCATGGGCCTCAACAGGGAAAATAGCCCAGTGGGAAAAGGAAATTAGGAAAAATAGAAAATATTAAGAACAGCATTAAAATTAAAGTAAATATTTCCTATATAAACTATAAACACTTTAACAAAACAAGAGAAAGAGAAATTAGATAGAATATTGTGCCCGAGTGTACCCTCAAGCCAGAGAACTCTAACCCAAGACAGTGGAAGACACTGCCCAAGACTAGAGAACAATGGTTTAATTTTGGAGTGTCATTCTCCTAGAAGAGCTGCTTGCCATAGCTAGTCTCTTCTACCCTTACCAAAAAGAAAGTGGCCACCGAACAATTGCAGTGCAGTAGTTACCCTCTTGGGTGAAGAAGAATTGTTTGGTAATCTCAGTGTCGTCAGGTGTATGAGGACAGAGGAGAATTTGTAAAGAATATGCCAGACCATTCGGACGTAGATGTGGTGTCCTGCAGGAACTGAAATTGACACATTGGATATTGTTTCCAAAACCAGCTGTTTCTGTAGACTGGTATGGGCTTCTTTAGAGGTTGGTGTGAAAGTGACAGCAGGAATAGGAACCCGCCATGGTGGCAAATCTTGGATGACAGCTTGCTCAGGTACACCAATATCAAGGTGTCGAAAATTTTCACATACTGCCCTAACTAGGTTATGGCCCCCTGGCCGGAGTTGAGGTCTTGGTGCATCTTCGTCAAGTGATGCTCTGAGGACAGCAGAGAAGTTTGGAGTAAATTGTGGAGAGTGTAGACATTTAACAGAAAACAAAGTTACATTGGCATAAATACTCTCTATTAATGAAGGTAACATGAGTTTGGTCTGCATGTTGACTATCCTAGGATAAACCTCATTACCCTATTTTGGAACAGTTCTAGTGGTTGTAATGCCTGTCTGGGTAATTGAATTAAAGCAGGAGATAAATAGTCAACAACTGACCTTAGGAAGAGGATATAGAGGGTTTTAGCCACGGGGATAGATATACCTGTGGCCCTGGTCACAAGCCACTTGATGGGAGTGAAGCGAGGCTCCAGTCGATCAAGAAGGTTTTTCACCATGGGGTGGATTCGTTGTCGTGCGGGTATAGCAGGGGTGATCCTGACTGGTGCACCTAGATATGTATACTGTGTGCAGTGAGGTATAATATTCCCATCCATAGTGAACACTGGCAGGTCTCGGAGATTCCGCGCAGAGAAGATTCTGCATTTTTCTGGGGAGAATATGAGGCCACAGGAGGTACAGGACCTGTAGAAGTCTTGAAGGACACGTTGAATGTCTTGAGGGGTAGTGGAGTGGATGCAGACATCATCAGCATAGCAGGTTACAGTGGTTCCATGGATAGCAGGGAGGAGAGACAGTACACGGTGCATAAGTATATTAAAAAGAAATGGGCTCAATACACCGCCCTGAGGTGTGCCAAGCTCAAAATTTTCATAGGAGCTACATGCACCCTTAAAGAAAACACGCGATTTTCTGTTACTAAGATAACCGTTTATCCACTTCAGAAGGTTTCTTCTGACACCAAATTCGACAAGCTGATCAAGAACTATATCCCTGTTGGCTATATCAAAAGCACTTTTGAGGTCAAGGAAGGCAACTACACTGTTGGAGGATAATCGGGAGTAGAGTTCAGCTAAACAGTGATGAGTACTCCTCTGTGGAAGAAAGCCATACAAATGGGGAGAAAGTTTTTCTTGTAACTGGTACATTAGCCTGGTTAGTAATATACGCTCAAACACTTACTAAAACATGAGGTGAGGGAGATAGGCTGGTATTTATCAGTTCCAGGCTTTGGGACAGGAATAATTGTGCTAATAATTAGAGAGAGAGAGAGAGAGAGAGAGAGAGAGAGAGAGAGAGAGAGAGAGAGAGGAGAGAGAGAGAGAGAGAGAGAGAGAGAGAGAGGGGAGAATGATTCTCCTTATATTCTGTATCAAAAGCATGAAGATATATCTAACCGATCGAGGGAGTTTAGTGCCTCCCTTCTCCTCACTGGCTACACGTAGGGGTGTGGGGGTGTCAGTGTGCCTTGTGTGATGTGTTGTAGATAATTACTTGAGAATATTTGCGATGTCCGTTCGACCCCTGGCTGCAATCACTTTTTAGCCTACTACGGTATCTCCGTTCAAACTCTTCTATTGTGATGTCCAACCTCTTTCAAATTTTTCTTCGTTGTGTGACATAGGGTTGTTGAATAGTATACCATACCCCAACGCAGAACTATTTGTCCTATATTATTTAAATATGGAAAGAAACCATGAAAGACAGTTCGTACACCTCCCGACGCAGAACTATTTGTCCTATATTATTTAAATATGGAAAGAAACCATGAAAGATAGTTCGTACACCTCGAAAGTCTTGACCGTGCTTAAAGACCCTTTTGTATAAAAACGTTTATATTCTAAAATGAGTTTCACTACAACTTTTTCACTGATAATTTTGTTTGATTTCCAGTCTTTGAAAACAACACGGTATTATCCACAGAAAACGTTGTTCTATATTAAAAAAAAAAAATAAATAAAAATTGCCAAGCGGTTTTCTCTTTCAGAAAGTGATCTTTACTGTAATATCAAAATAATATTCATTTTAGAAAACGGAGATGCTCTAATTACTTAAGTTTTATTTTGGGCGAGAACGTTTTTCAAGTTATTTGAGGACAAAGCATTTGTGTACTGTGAATGCCGACTTTTATCGTGCGGGGTGGTGGGGGGGGGGGGGGGGGGGGAGGAAAGAAGGGGAAAAAAAACTTTTGCTAATTCAACCTTTTATTTTGCGCAAAACGTTGTGTAATTAGAAAAAAAATATTATTTCTGTAAAAAAGAAAAAAAAATATTTTTTGGGGGGAATTGTTACTAAAATACTATTTTAAGCCAGGATTTTGTTTAACTGTTAAAACTTGCTTTACGCTTAAAGCCTATTTACTCTAAATAACTAAAACATTTGCGTCCTAAACGTCAATTACTTAACGTAGAACTCCGTTTGCCATTTGACATTTTCAACGTGAAAGTGGAAAGCAGAGATCACGTGACCTTTCATCCACGTTTTGATTTCCTAGGACATTTTGCCTTTTTCCCATTTGCTCATACTTTTTTCCCATTTTTTTCATCATCCTTTCAGACTTTCAGCAAATGTTTTTATGTTGAATAAGCTGATATAATTCTTTTTATAGGTTAAGTATGAAAGATATGTTTTGATGTCGTTACTGTTCTTAAAAATGTTATTTTAATTGTTCATTACTTTTCGTATAGTTTATTCATGTCTTTATATCCTTTCCTCACAATGCTATTTTTCCTTATTGAAACCCTTAGGAGTAAAGCAACCTGTTTTTTCCAACTAGGGTTGTAGCTTAGCTAGCTATACCAATACTAATACTTATGATAATAATATTAATGATATTACTTCTACTACTGCTAATAATAATAATGCTAATAATACTACGAATATTAATCCTCCTCCTCCTCCTCCTCCTCCTCCTCCTCCTCCTCCTCCTCCTCCTCCTCCTCCTCCTCATCATCATCATCATCATCATCATCGTAATAATAATAATAATAATAATAATAATAATAATAATAATAATAATAATAATAATAATAACGCATAAGCCATATTTCTCTTTATTTCGCCTTTTATCAGTGGCTGAGGATAGAGAAACCTCAAGAATGGTTGCAGAGAAGCAATATTTATTATTCAGTTTTGCTCATGAATATATGTTTCATCTGTATTCTTTAGAAGCTGCTGTATCACTCAGTTGCTAATTAAAACGATTTTTCCTCGTCAGGGGCGGCAAATGCACTTTTTCAAGTTTTAACTTAATGTTGACGTTATGGAATAAAACTAATGCCTTTTTAATTCCTTGTCTATTTTGAAATATCTGGAGATTGTAAGTAATAATTGTACCTGTCATTTTGGAAGAATGATTTGCTATACTATATACTCGTATGTGCTGTACGGAAATTTTGTCATAATAAAAAAAGAAAATTTCGTTCTCTCTCTCTCTCTCTCTCTCTCTCTCTCTCTCTCTCTCTCTCTCTCTCTCTCTCTCTCTCTCTCTCTCTCTCTCTCTCTGTTTTGATCAAGAGTTTGATAAACAAAACTCTATTGTTTTTCTTTCATTTCCACGTATTTTTTAAAAGATTAAAAAAATAATCTCTGATTGGTGTTGTTGCAAGTTACGGCTTATTTCTCTGTAATACTAACTTTACCTTATTGCGCTAGATTGCCCCTTCTTTCATTGACAAAATATTAAGTTCGATTTATGTAATAATGCTTATTCACACTAAGATTTTCTTGTAAGCAGAGTAAACGACGTATTTATTAGATACAGTTAAAAGAAATCTTACCTGCGAATAATTTGATGCTTGATGCAAGTTACCTCGGAAAATACAGTTTTGTGTTTATCAAATTGCAATTACGCGGTGAACATTACCGTCCACATAAAACAAAACTAATATTTTCAGTCTCGAAGCAAATACAAAATCAATGTGACTGAATTCGCGACACGGCGATATTATTAACAAATATTAATACCACGAGAGAAATCATAGTGATTATTCCCAGCTAGATGAGTGCTATTGTAACTTGCTCTCAAATGAATCTTGTTCTCTCAGCTCGCTACCTGGCTCGAACTCGGTGGTAGAAAACACAATTCAGAGTAGTAGGTTATATCTTCCAGGACCCAACATAACTTACTCTAACCTCACCTAAATGTGATGTAATGTCGAACATGAAGGTAAAATAGCATTTTTTTTTCAGTTTATTTATTAGTATTTGTATGAAAAGTTTAAAGCAATTCCCGCCATTCTCTTACTTGAGGGTACTCTCGAGCATATTATTATTATTATTATTATTATTATTATTATTATTATTATTATTTGCTTAGCTATAGGCCTAGTTGGAAAAGCAGGATGCTGTAAACCCAGGTGGCCCAACAGGCAAAGTAGCCCAATGAGGAAAAATAAAGTTTTTAAGAAGAGTAACAACATTAAAAGAAATATCTCCTATATATACTATAGAAACTAAAACAAAACAAGAGGAAGAAAAACAAAACAGAACAGTTTGCCCGAGTGTGCCCTTAAGAAAGAGAACTCTATCCTAAGACAGTGGAAGACCATGGTACAGAGGCCATGGCACGGCACGACCCAAGACTAGAGAACAATGGTTTGCTTTTGGAGTGTCCTTCTCCTACAAGAGCTGCTAACCATAGTAAAAGAGTCTCTTCTACCCTTACCAAGAGGAAAGTGGGCACTAAATAATTACAGTGCAGTAACCCCTTGGGTGAAGAAGATCTTATATGTAAAGAATAGGCCAGACTATTTGTTGTGTGAGTGTGTAGACAAAATGAAAATGAACCAGAGAGAAGGATCCAATGTAGTATTGTCTGGCCAGTCAACAGACCCCATAACTCTCTAGCGGTAGTATATCAACGGGTGGCTGGTTCCCTGGCCAACCTACTACCTACAATCATCTTTTGTCTCTGTTTTTTTTCAAGTTTTTATATTTTATGTATGAAATATATATTTTAATGCTGTTACTGTTCTTTAGATATTTTATGTTATTGATTACTTTTCGTAGTTTATTTATTTCCTTTCCTCACTGGGCTATGTTTCCTTGTTGGAGCCCGTGGGCTTATGGCATCCAACTAGGGTTGTAGCTTAGCTTATAACAGTTATAATGATAATACTAATAATAACAATAATAATAATAATAATTGCGTATTTTTCTGATTGTTAATGCTATGAAGTGTAATTTTGGTTTTCATTGGTCTTGAATTATTCCATAAAAAATGAGTATTCATTGTACAGTTTTGTTGTTTATTTATATCTTCTTGTAAACTAAATAGTTTTAGTTTATATCTGAATGTGGTTCCTGTTCTGTCAAAGTATCATCTTAGGGAAAAAAAGACCTCTAAGGTAGTCTATATTGCTTTAAATCTAATGAATATGGGATGCGGTTAAGGTCCCAATAACTTGAACACGTTGAATGTTTTTAAAAGAATCTTGGAGATTTATTTGATAATGTTGCTCGTATAAAAAACCAATAATTGTGTACACTTTCCAGTATAATTTCAACATGACACTGGGACTCTTCACCTGGATCACTCACTTATGTTGCAAATTACCAAGAAATTTTAGAGTCCCGGCAACATTTTTAAAGTTACTTTCTTGATCCAAATATTCTGTGTACTATCGGCTGAAGGGTCGAACCACTTAAAAATTTAACAGCACGTTGTTCAAGTTTAGATAAAACAATGTCTATCGTTGTCTAAATATAATTTTTTACGCTTTTCTGGTTATGGAGTGTTATGTTGATGCATTTTGGCGATGATTATATTTAGCGGTTTATGTAGCATCTGTTAAGGAATTCATCAAATATCTCTCTTTGGTAAGAAACATATTTCCTTATATATATATATATATATATATATATATATATATATATATATATATATATATATATATATATATATATATATATATATATATCATGGTTAAGCTTCTCTCATATGACATTTAAAGAGGATTTAGACGAAAGCAATATTTTTTCTGACCATGTCTTTGTTATTCATGAACAAGAGATTTGGACCTGCCCATTTACATTTACTGGCTGAACATTTCCATGGTCGTTTGTTTCTGTTTCCCCTTGTAGGCAGTCACATGGTATCCACAAAGAGCACCCTTTGTGGAAGGTAAATTATATCTAAAGCTATATGAATGGAGGCCCTAGTCCCACTAGGGGCATTCATGCAGCAATTGGTTCATTCCTAACAATATCTACTGGGCTACTCTTCCGCTCCTAGTGCATAGACATAAACTGGAGGAGAAATTAATTTTTGATATGAAAATTCTTTTTATGGAGCGTTCTAGGCACTGACCCCCTCCTAGCTAAAATGAATGGATCAACGTTGCTTGTTACATTGCACGGTTTCCTAACCCCCTCTGCTGCCATATAGATTAACGATTATTGATACAACGCAAGGCTTTGTTCTCGGAAGCGCTCGCCAGTTTCAGATGCCCAAACTGTCACAGCATAGTTTCCGATATGCAGAGAAGGGTCTTTCAACCTTATTAGATTATTAGTTATTAGGCAGGTGATGTTTTATTGGCAATTTTAATTTTGTAGATATTTCACTTATAATTTCAATTGTGTATTGTTATTGTGTATTATTTTGTTTACTAGGTTTGACTAATAGTCGGAAATAATAAGTTATCTTTTCATGAAAGAATTCTCTTTTTTTTTTATTACTATAATTTACGTTTTTTCTCAATATTTCTTAACTCTTTTCATTGCATTCCATTGAACCTGTTTTCGTGATTTAACACTACACATTTTTTTTTATCATATAATATTGTTTTCCAAAGGAATAAAAAGAAGTTTAGAGATAAATATAACATTTGTAGGTTTTCATGATAAAGTCATTGACCTTCTTGATCTGTTGCATAGAAGTGAAAAGTACGCTGATCTACAGCTATTTTAGTATTTGGGCAGGCCTAACTAGCACCTACTTTAGTCTGGTAGCTTATTGTTAATTTTTTTTCTCTATATTTTTAATATATAACAAAAGTATATATTTTATTTTAAGGAAATAAAGGTCGCTTAGTTTTTTGCTTCTTTGATATATGACCTGGTGAACGATTAACTTGTCAATGGAAGGTGCATCCATATCAAGCAGATAGCCATGTTAAAGTAAAGGGCAATTTCTTTTACAGTACTCTTGATTCTCAAGGCGTCACCCTGTTTCCTCCTCTGATTTACTGCCATCTTATTCAACTTCGTTTTCTAATTTTCAAATCAAGTGAAAAATTATCAAACATTTTCCTTCATATATACGGTATAATACCGCTTGAGAGTTATGGGGTCTTTTGACTGGCCAGACAGAACTACATTGAATCCTTCTCTCTGTTTACGGTTCATTTTCCCTTTGCTTACACACACACACACACACCGAATAGTCTGGCCTATTCTTTACATATTCTCTGTCCTCACCTCGCAACACTAAGATTAACAAACAATTCTTCTTCATCCAAGGGGTTGCTGCACTGTAATTATTCAGTGGCCACTTTCCTCTTGGTAAGGGTAGAATTGACTCTTTAGTAAGCAGCTCCTCTAGGAGAGGGACACTCCAAAATTAATTCCATTGTTCTCTAGTCTTGGGTAGTGCCATAGTCTCTGTACCATGGCTTCCACTATCTAGGGTTAGAATTCTCTTGCTTGAGGGGACACTTGGGCACACTATTCTAACTTATTTCTCTTCATCTTGTTTTGTTGAAAATTTTGTAATTTAAATAGATATTTATTTTAATGTAGTTACTCTTAATATATTTTATTTTTCCTTGTTTCCTTTCCTCACTGGGCTATTTTCCCTGTTGGAACCCCTACTTTTCCAACTAGGGTTGTAGTTTAGTAAGTAATTATAATGATAATAATAACAGTTACATCTACAGGTTGTGTTACATACTGTAGTAAAGGAAAAAATATGTGGATACGCTATTAGCTACTTATAAGATTGTATAAAGTTGTAAATACTCTTTATAGAGGTATTTTGATGAGAAACTAAATTTAGGATTTTCTCAACGATTAAGACAGATCACAAAGCTATTTCTTAATTAAAGACCAGAATTATCATCAGGTTTTGAAGAGTAATCTGTAAGGCCGGTTATAAGTTACTAAAGCTTGGTATCTATTTCATTGAGATTTAGGTTAACAGTTTTACAATGTTTTCTTTCAGAAAAGTGTCTGAGGACGATAAACAAATATATAATCTTATTTTTTTTATGAGCAGAGTAATCTTATTCAGTTGCTCATTATGCTAGAGTAAGCACTTGAAGGACAGTTGGCAACCTTCCAAATTTGAGCAACGTTTG
>NC_090765.1:16225552-16253052 GCF_036898095.1 Palaemon carinicauda | reverse complement strand
ACTTGATAATACCCCTTTAGAGGTCGAGCATGGAGAAAACCATTGCTTTGTGCAAGTAGAAGGTCATGTTGGCGATATTTGGGAGGTGATAGTGATCTGGTTCTGTCTGCATGTTCCGGCACCTATAATCCCCATAGAACGCAGAGAGTCATCTTCTTCAGGACGATTTGTAAGGGTGATGACCATGGGCTTGAGGCCTTTGCCAAAAGGTGATTTATTCCATTTTGGGGAACATTTGTTTACCGGCTGCCAAAAGATCCGGTACCAGGAACACGAATTCGCGTTGACTAACCGTCGGTGAGCGACATCTATTACGAGGTGGAAATGTGAGAGGAAATCCGTACTGAGGATTGGTAATGGGACAGTCAGCAATGAGAAACTTCCAAATATATTTTGCGCTTCTAAATAATAATATGAAGGTTTCAAAACTGTGGGTGGATATCGCAAATCCGTTGGCAGCTACAAAACAGTGCTAGGGAATGGATGACAATCAAACAAGTAAAATTGAATGAAAATGAAACTTGAATTTTTGGTGGTAGGAAAGAAAACTTGGGTGATATTCAAATAAACTTGGATAACGACTTTGTCCCGATATCTAGTAAATTTCGTGATCTAGGCGTGTCTTGAGTTTAACTTGTCCTTCAATGCCCAAATAAATAATGTAGTAAAAACGGCTGGTTATCATCTCATAAACATTGTATTTTTCATAAGAAAAAAGTTCCCAAATGAATATTCTGTAAAGAAACTTTTGATAAACTGTTATTACCAGGATTGACTCTTTAACTCCATTTAATACAATTTACCAAAAGTACAACTTAAGAAATTAAAAACATAATAGACAGAAGAGCAAGACTGATAAAAAGTGTCCCACCTCGAGAAAGGATCCCTCCTATTCTAATTTATTTACACTGGTTGCCTATTAAAGCAAGAATGGAGTTCAAAATATGTACAATAACCCACCAAGTTATCAGAACCGGTTGTCCAAAATATCCAAGAGAATTGCTACATATTGCGCTGCCAACAAATCTGGTTGTCATGAGAATAGTTACAGATGATTTTAAACTATTTAAATATAGATATATGTCTACTCTAGGCTCTAGAGTCCTTAAATATGCAGTCCCAAGACTATGCAATAAGCTCCCACTATACAGTAAATCTAGATGATTGAAGAAATTAAGACTTTCAAGATGAAACTGAAGACTCTTATTCTATGAGTGCTTCAATAGTGACGAATTAACAGTGAGAGAGTAATACGCTATGTGAAATGTTGAATGCTTTGAAATGAACCTTATAAAATGTCTATGGAGGTCCTGTAGAGAGTAGGGTTCCCCTGCTGTATAGGACTGGAAAAGCAACCCTTAAAGTAAGGTAAGTAAAGGGTAAGCCTCTAAGTTTCTGATGCATAAATTAATTCTGATAGAATCATCTCATTACATACTTTTCTTTTTAGAGAAAGTGGCATTTTACGTTTCATAATCTCATTTGCTTTACCAAAATGCTCTCTATCCTGTGCTTATCCCTCTTTTGATTTCGATCTCCTATCTTGGGGAAACACTTACTGTCTGTACTAAATACGTATATTAAATAACAATCTCAAGAGATTCATCCATAACTCTTATTTGTTGTATCTCCGCTTTTTTAATTAACATTATCTTAGTTTTACTCATATGTATTATCAGTCCTACATTTCTGTGTTCTCTATTCAAATCTTGTGTCATCTTTTGTAATTCCTCGTATGATTCATTAAACTCCACTATGTCATCTACAAATCTTAAGTTGTTAAGGTTTTCCCCATTAACATTAGTTCCTACATTATCCAAATCTAAATTCTTAAAAACTTCTTCTGGGCAACCTCTGAATAAATTAGGAGCAATGAGGTCTCCCTGTTTAAATCCTGTCTCAATGGGAATTTTCTCTCTATCCTTATGTAGTTTTAGAATTGCTGTACTTTCTATATATATATATATATATATATATATATATATATATATATATATATATATATATATATATATATATATATATATATATATATATACATATACATATACATACATACATACATACATACATATATATATGTATATATATATATATATATATATATATATATATATATATATATATATATATATATATATGCACACACATATATATTTACACACCTAACGTAACAATAAGGGAAGATTCCAAAGAAAGCTTTAAAAGGCATGAAGAGAGGCAAAGCTGCAGGAGACGACTTCTTAACAATTGATTTCATAATAGATGGAAGAGATTTTATAGTAGTAACACTTGCTGAACTCTTCACCAAATGTATGCTCTATACCTACAGCTAGGAAAAGCGTTATAATTATACTAATTCACAAAAAGGGAGACACAAAAGACCTAAAAAATTACCGCCCAAAAAATTTACTCTCCGTAATATATAAGATATTTTACAAAGATCATACGAGGCTGAATAGAAAGACAGCTAAACTTTAATCAACCTAGAGAACAGGCTTGCTTTAAAAGTGGGTATTCAACAACTGACCACATCCATGTAATTAACTAACTAATGGAAAAATCACAAACCATTATGTATAACATTTATAGACTTATCAGAAAGCTTTTGATTCTGTCAAAATATCAGCAGTAATGAAAACCGTTAAAGAAAGAGGAGTAGAAAAATCTTATGTTGGAACACTTGAAGATATATATATATATATATATATATATATATATATATATATATATATATATATATATATATATATATATATATATATATGTATATATATATATATATATATATATATATATATATATGTGTGTGTGTGTGTGTGTGTGTGTGTGTGTGTGTGTGTGTGTACATATAGCATTTATAGACTATCAGAAAGCTTTTGATTCTGTCAAAATATTAGCAATAATGAAAACCCTTCAAAAACTAGGAATAGAAAAAATCTTACGGTAGTTAGAGCACGTGTATATATATATATATATATATATATATATATATATATATATATATATATATATATATATATATATATATATATCACAAATATTCTTTCAATTGGGTCATCTAAGTTTCGCAAAATAATAATTGCTGCAACAGGCCTTGATATTAAGGTATGTTCTCAATGCTTACTAATCAGAATGAAGCGTAGCCCTGAAGATAGAGTTATACATCTATGAATTTTAGATGAGATTAAGATACCCTTCTCATCTCCCATGTAGAATTTATTCCGGTCTTCACATGTGGTCATAAAGCGAGGAATTCAGGAAATTCTACGGTGTTCGCCGTAGGTAATGCGAGGCAGAATTATACCTTCTGAATACGTCAGCAGGTTTGGGAATTTCCTTAAAGGGAAAGATCCTCATTGGGGTTATGGGTGGGTTTGGGGCTGTTGGTCGATAGGTAAAGAAAAATGGTAAAACTCATATAATAGATGATTAGAAAATAAGGAATTGTTCTTACAATGTAGAAGGACTATATGTAGTGTTTCTCTTGGTTGAATTTTATATAGCTATCATTTTTATAAGTAGTTTTATTAAAAACATATAGTTAGCGTTCGCTGGGCGTCTCCCGAAGGTTGGTAGGTAAAAGCTAATGGTACTGATTGCTTGAGTAATAATACGAACTAAGGAACTTGGAATGAGAGGCATCGTAATAGGATTTGATTAAAGTGACTAACAGTGTAAAAAATTAATATATTTGTTTTTTATTGGGGTTGTAATCCTGACGTTACATCTTCGACTAAAGCTTTTCACGCTATGCAGGGTCGCATGCTATCATAAGCATATAAAACTTCGTTATTATAAAGTGTATGTATTTAGTTAGAAGATAGAATGGCTATCTGCTAGGAATATACTGTATGTAGAATTTCACAGTAGGTATAAAATACTGAGGAACTATGTTTCCTAGCGTCTGAATCATATGCTTGGCAGTATGACGATTACTCTCTTGGGATACGAATTTCTTCATGCAGTACATTACAAGTGAAAAGTATTATTATTATTATTATTATTATTATTATTATTATTATTATTATTATTATTATTATTATTATTATTATTATTATTATTATTACTACTTGCTAAGCTACAATCCCAGTTGGAAAAGCGGGATGCTATTGCACATTAACAATATTAAAATAAATATTTCCTAAATAAATTATAAAAACTTTAGCAAAACAAGAGGAAGAGAAATAAGATAGAATAGTGTGCCCGAGTGTACCCTCAAGCAAGGGAATTCTAACCTAAGACAATGGAAGACTATGGTACATATCCGTAATTTCAGTGCTCCTATGTTTTGTTGTGACCAAGACACCTCTACCGAATTATGAAAGAGACTTTAAAGAGTAATTATCATAAAGTACGAAAGTGTCAAGCAAAGTTAGTAGATGTTCAATTGTAGGTCATATGTATATATATATATATATATATATATATATATATATATATATATATATATATATATACATGTATATATATACAGTATATATACATATATATATGTATATATATGTATATATATATATATATATATATATATATATATATATATATATATATATGTGTATGTGTATGTATGTATAAATATATGTATATATATATATTATATATTATATATATATATATATATATATATATATATATATATATATATATATATATATATATATATATATATATATATATATATTTAACGTTGTATTTGCTCCTCTTGAGAAATAAAAATGTACATAACATTCTTTGGAGATTTGCTTCACCAACTAACTACTGTAAATTTGATTTTTCGAACTTCAACCATTTTGATCACTAGACCATTTAAATTCTTATTATTCCTGTTATAGCTACGATAACAAATATTTCCGTCCATGAAGTAATTTTTATATCATATTCCCGGAGTAATTTGTAAGTAGAATATCCGTGTTTTATGATTGGAAGTTATAAAAAAGACCATTGAAAAAACAAATTTAATTGAAAATTAACGAAAGTGGCGTATTAGAGCATCCCAAAGAACTCCTGATTTGTACTGTTATAAATGCATCAGAGCGTTTCGTTTGATTGGTAAAAGTAATAAACTTAATTATATCGTTCGATGTTAATGACTAACATTTTTAATGAAATATGTTGGCGAGTCATCAGTTAAATAAAGGGTTAATTCAAAGTTAACATCATTATTGTAGAAAAGAGGCTACCATTCAAAAAGTTCGCAAAGTGTTATATAGAAAACAAATACTAGACTTAAAAAAAAAAATCTTTTAGTGCTGTTAGATTTATGATATAAAATTGCAAAGTATTACCCGCTTTTCTGTTGGCCCTCTTCCATTTTTAGAGCAACTGAAACTTAAATATCATCCAGAGCATTGGTAGGGGATCGAATGCGTGTTGACGCATAGTGCAATAAGACTAGTAAAGACGTAGCAATAGTCTGTATGACTATGATCACCCTATGGAAATAACCCACGTTCAGGTTGTTTAGAAACATCAACCACTGATGAACAAATAGATTCCAATTTATATATTTTCGTTGCAGTATTTTGAAGTACCAAAGAATTATATGAGGGTTAATTCCTTTTTTTTTTTTTTTTTTTTTTTTTTTTTTTTTTTTTTTTTTTTTTTTTTTTTTTTTTCATAGTAGGCTATATATGTGAGTAACTTATTTGTGAGATCATTGACCATGGTTTATATATATATATATATATATATATATATATATATATATATATATATATATATATATATATGTATATATATATATATATATATTACATACATACACATGTATATTGTATATATGTGTATACCAAGGCACTTCCCCTAATTTGGGGGGATAGCCAACATGATAAAAGGGGGACTTTTCTTCTCTTTGTTCCTCCCAGATTGATGAGGGATTCAGTTGATTTTGGTTGGTACTGCTAGGGTGCCACAGCTCACCCTCCCCCGTTATCCACCGCAGATGAAGCTACATATTTTGAATCCCCTACTCCTGCATCCTTGGCGGTCACCAAGGCAACCGTAATAAGCAGGTGGGCCTATTGAAATTGCATCACAATCGCTCGCCATTCATTCCTAATTGTAACCTGCTCTTTTGCCTCTCTCACATTTGTTCTCTTATCACCTAGAGCTTTTTTCATTCCATCCATCTACCCAAACTTTGGCCTTCCTCTTTTACTTCTCCCATCAACTCTTGCATTCATCATTTTCATCATCAGACGGACATTTTCCATTGTTTACATGGCCAAACCACCTCAACACATTCATATCCACTCTAGCTGCTAATTCATTTCTTACATCCGTTTTCACCCTCACTACTTCGTTCCTAACCCTATCTAATCGAAATACATCAGCCATACTTCTCAGAATCTTCATCTCAAACACATTTTACGTCTGTCTCTCCGTCGCTTTCATTCCCCACAACTACGATCCATACATCATATATAGTGCAATCCTTTCTCATATAGAACTCTCTTTACTTTCATTCCAACCCTCTAGTCTTTATCACTCCCTTCACTGCCCCCAACTCTTTACATACTTCATTCACTCTCTGTCATACAGCTGCTTTCATTCCACCGCTTACAGCAACAACAGACCCCAAGTACATACTTCCTCAAGAAACTCCATTTAACATGACATTCAACCTAGCAACACCCTCGTTTCTCGTGCATCTCATAACCTTACTTTTACCCTCGTTAACTCTCGACTTCCTTCTCTCACACACCCTCTCAAACTCTTATTAATTGACCCAACTTCTCCGAGTCTGTAACCAATATAGTATCATCCGGAGAAAACAACTGATTCACCTCCCACTCATGATCACTTGTCTATCAGTTTCAATCGTTGCCCAAGCACTCGAGCATTCACCTCCCACAACTCCATCAACAAAAAAATTGAACAACCATGGTGACATTACACATCCCTGTTTCAGTCCCACTCTCATTGGAAACCAATCACTCACTTCATTTCTTGTTCTAACACATGCTTTACTACCTATATATAAACTCTTCACTGCTTTCAACAACCTTCCACCAATTCCATAAAACCTTATCACATTCTACATCGCTTCCCTATCATGGTACTTTTTTAGAAAATATAATTGATCAATAAGATTAATCTCAGGCTGTATTGTATAATAAGCTGTTAGTCAGCAGTCACCTTAGAGTGTTTGGACGTATTTATTTTGTCCATGTATGTTTCTTGTGTCACTGTTTAGGAATTAGGTGCAAGGGTGTAGTAATCCCCCCCCCCTCTCTCTCTCTCTATGTGTATAGGAACCACTGTAAGCTATAACTTTTCTAGGCGAGAAATTATAACATCATATTGTTTTTACAAAGAGTCGTTATCTCACTATTAACTTTAATAGTTATCAGCATATTTAAAACAATAATCTAAATTTATCACCACACCCACTCTCGCACATTATATACAATATATACTTATTTATATTTTGCAATACATTTTCTTATAAAATTTATTTTCTCTTACAAACTAATGATAACATTTGTCATACTGACCTTTTACATCACTGCAAAATAAACGGAAAATTATTATGACAAGACATTTAAAAGTTTTACTTTTACTCTCAAGCGTTCTTATCATTTAATGTATTGTATAATTTTCGAACCTGGCGGCCATTTACTGATCCTGAAAATGTTAACCTTTTCTGTTTCAAACCATTTGATTTTCACACGGATGGGGAGTTGTCTCGCTCATTTTCTTTCCTTCTTTAGCACAGATATAATCATTCCATATTTAATTGTTCATTATCACACGTGTATGATATGCAGTTAAATGTTTGAATCCTCTCCAAAAGAGTTTTCAGTTTATTCTCTCGCTAAAACAATACAGCAAAAATATTACTATCTGGATTACGAAGATATGAATTATCCGCTGGTTACGTTCGCCACGGAGGGAATAGTTCCTTTATTCATTTCTCTTTCGGACTCAAATCTTGCACGGTGTGATAAAATCCAAAAAGTGAAAGGTCACTGGTTATATTAAGGACGTAAGTTACCGGTGAATGTGACCAGATAACTGTATAAATCTCAGCCTCAAAGGCAAACACAGCTCAACAGTCACGTTGATGAGGGTTGGTTTGGTTCGACTCTATTACAAGTGATCAGAATTTGACACGTATATGTATATTCCTTGAAGTAGAATCTTTATCATCACTCCTTAGGCTTTGGTTAGAATCTCACGGAAAAGTAAGAGAATTGTATTTAACGCCCTAATCATAATATATATATACACACACATATATATATATATATATATATATATATATATATATATATATATATATATATATATATATATATATGTATATATGTGTATATATATATATATACATATCTTTATATATATTTATATATATACATACATATATATATATGTATATATATATATATATATATATATATATATATATATATATATATATATATATATATATATATATATGTGTGTGTGTATATATATATATATATATACGTATATATATACATATCTATATACATATCTATATATATATTTATATATATACATATATATAAATTATATATATATATATATATATATATATATATATATATATATATATATATATATATATATAAAGTACGGTATGTATATATACTTATATATACACTATACAAATGAACAATATGTATATGTGTGTGTGCGTTTGAAATGTTTAGCCACAAACGGTTATTGATATCGCATTTCTCTACCTTGGCAATAACATAACCAAATAGAAATTCATGTTTGTGGATCTTTCCGGGCCAGGATTCGAACCTTGGCTTTTGAATCGATGTAAAATTAGACAGTCTATAATCCCCTGGGCCCCGATGAATTGGTATTTACCCTCCGTTTTTAACATCTGGTTATGAAACTTCACCCTATCAGACAAAAGGCCTTATTCATATAGAGCTTCAAACGGATTTTATGCGAACATGATGAATACAATTATGGTTGAATATTTAAGGGGACAAAATAGACAGGGAAATAGGAGCGCAGTGCGCTGTCGTGTTTGATTTCTTTGTCCAGTTTATAGATATTTGTGGATTGGGTGTGATTATTGTTAAATACATGGTTCAGTGTTCAAACGAAATATCTCTATTCGTAGGAGATATAGGAAAGTAACTTTTATGTTGAAAGGACCTCCTATCTCAACTAGTTGAACAAGTTGAACCTGCCATAAATACACTAGCTTATGTTAGGCAAGCTTGAGCTAGGATGTATCCTAGTAAAGCAAAGTTATTGCTCAATCTTGGCGGTCGTTTGTGGTCGCAGATTTTTTTTAAACGGATGGACATATTTACATTTCACGGCATTGAATATTTGAGAAAATTAACTTTAATTTTTATTTGACCCACCTTAACCCCTTGATAGTATTATTTTGGTAATTATTTTATTGCATAATAGAATTGGAAACTTCTCACACACACACTGCATACGTTTTGTGATGTTATTTCAACGGAAATAGACTTCCTCAAAAGAAGTTTCTAAATAGAGAATTATTACACAATCACATAACACGCAATTTCATCATATGATATAACAAAGAAGAACCGAAAGAAATCTCATATTTCAATCCAGCCGCAATATTTTCGTGTCTGCTTCCTCGACCGGGTGTCAGGAAACCCAGTCATTTCCTCTCTGCCAGTCAGTCAGTCAGATATCCAGCACTCTGATAGACTATCTCATTTCCGTCGCCCAGTTAACTTTTTTTCTGAAAACCTCCCGTTGTCGAGATCATGGATGTTACTGTATCATGAAGTCTTGAAGAAGACCCTATTATCAAGGAATATTTCCTCTTCCATCTCTGTTTGTCTTTAAAGTTTTCTTTTCTCCTTGAATCTCTCTCTCTCTCTCTCTCTCTCTCTCTCTCTCTCTCTCTCTCTCTCTCTCTCTCTCTCTGAATCATTACTAAGGTATATATTGCCTGTATATTTATCAAATTTAAGTCAGTTTGAATTATCTTATTTATACGACAGACATACACGCAAGGTTGAAAGCCATGGAACCAAATTTTAGGACAAGAGAAAAATGAAAAGAAGCCTGCTGATTCTTTTTCTGGAAATAGAAGGTATTACTCTGAATTATCATACCTCTGAGGGGGATTGGGGTTCGTTTGTGAGGTATTTCTTGACAGTACAGTAGTTTAGAAGTGATGTTGTCTGGTAGGTGTTTAATCTGAGGGCAGGTGTCGGTCTCATCCCTCTCTTCTCAATAGACGAATATTTACATGCATGTAACTGTTTCTCCTACGTCTTTTCGTTCACTCGAGGTTATCGAACAGTTAAGCAAAATGAATACACTTCACTGTTTAACATCTTACAGGACCAGTTACAAAAATTGATGTCATACTATACTTACATTACCATACTACACTTGAATTAACATTCAAGAGTTTCATCAACGTTTGAACACACTGTACATAATATATGTTGGATAAACATCGCTAATGACGTTTGACAGTAAACACTATTCGCACTTGAGAGGAGAGAGGTCTGGCTGACGTTGGCTCTTACAAAGGAATAGGCTGGAACTCTTCTACTGCATGTGTGTTCCTAGGGCTATACAGTACATATGGACTTGATTATTTTAGAAAATTCCAATAGATTATTCTCGTGGCGTAGGGGGCATGGCTCTAGCGGTGTAAGGTTGCCAGCGTAGTAATTTGAAGAAGGGGCTACTAACCTTGCTTGCAAGGCAACCCTCTCTCAGCTAACTCCACTCACCTACCTGTTGACAATAAAAAGAGTAAATCTAATTCGAGAATATTCATGACCTTTCTAACCACGTGGAAATATAAAAATTACGTAATCCCTCATGCTATTACCTTGTATGTGTGATACAGTGTACTTAAACGAGTTACATAAGAATTCGTAACAAAACTACATGAAAAAAAAAAGTTAATTCTTAAATATAACATAAATTTACTTTTACTAAATTGAATGAAAATACATTTCAATGAATGACGAAAGTCTTATGTAATATACATACATTACTTAAACCTACTTGAGTAGGACTCACCTTATGAACTGCCTATACATGTCTAAAATACTCAAATGAAATACATGAATGATAAATTTACTCTTATACTAGACAAGCTTCGTAAGAATATATATATATATATATATATATATATATATATATATATATATATATATATATATATATATATATATATATGTATATATATATATATATATATATATATATATATATATATATATGTATATATATTAAATAGATATCATCTCGGTGACGCCCAGAATCGAAGACGACATCTCTCCTTAAAATTTGATCTTCAGATACTTTTATGGTTTGCAGGTGTAAACTGCATTTACGTTTCTCCATTTATTATTTGGCGTCGACACGTGTTACAAGACACTTTTTTTTTCTTCTTTTTCCCTGTGACTCTTCTTGGAGGTCACTGGTGTATAATATATTTACTATAAACGTAAAGTAGCGGATCAAGTACCATTTCTTAATAGGGATACCCCTTAAAGGGATGAAACGGTTTACGTATCGAAATGATCAGCTAAACAGTACTAGTCAGAGCCACGCATACGAGGTTGGGTTGCTTTGAGCTGTCAGAGGAGAATCATCCACCATCAGCAATCCGCACTGGCAAGCGTGGTTATGAAAATTGACTAAAACCCAGACGTGACGTGATATGTCTGAGGCCTTTGTCCTGCAGTAGACAAGAAACTACTGCATTTGTTGTTATTGTTGTGTATATATATATATATATATATATATATATATATATATATATATATATATATATATATATATATATATATATATATAATCAGACATTGGTAGTCCAATGCAGAACAAAGGCCTCAGACTTGTCCTTATATTCACATCTGTTTATGGTCTTTCCATGCCAGTCCATACCCGCAAACGTTCTTAGTTCGTCAACCCTTCGTCTTCTCTTCCATCCCATGCTTCTTTTGCAATCCCAAGGGACCCATTCTATTTTTCTTAATGTCCATCTATTATCTAGCATTTTTATTATATGTCCTTCCTACGTCTACTTCTTTTTCTTACATGTTGTTAGAATATCCTCTACTTTAGTTTGCTCTCATATCCATGCTGTTCTTTTCTGTCTCTTAGTGTTATTCCCATCATCATTCTTTCCGTGGTTCTTTGAGTTACAACTAGCTTATATTCTAAGGCTTTAGTAAAGATCCACGTTTATGATGCATAAGTTAATACTGGTAGAACTACGGATTAAATACTTTACTTTTTTAGAAAGTGGAATTTTAATATTCATAACCTCATTTTGTTTATCGAAAGCTCTCCATCCCATGCTTATCCTTATTTTAATTTCGATCTCATGCCCTGGGGAAACACTTACTGTCTGTCCAAAGTACATATATTCATTATTAATCTCTAGAAGTTTGAACATAAGCGTTATTTGTTGTTTATCTGCGTTTTCATTGATCATTATCTTAGTTTTACTCCTATTAATTTTCAGTCTTACATTTCTGCTTTCTCTATGTAAATCTTCTATCATCTTTTGCAATTGTTCCCAATAAACACAACTAATGTATGTCATCTGAAAGTTTTAATTGGTTAAGGTATTCCCCATTAATATTAACTCTACATTTTCCCAACCTAAATTCTTAAAAACTTGTAGACACGCTGTGAATAATTTAGGAGACATGGGGTCTCCCTGCCTAACTCCTTTCTCAATCTGAATTTTCTCACTATCGTTCTGTACTTTTACGATTGCTTTACTTCCTGTATAGATATCTTCAAGCGTTTTAACATACGTTTCATCTATTAATTGTCTTTGGAGGGCTTTCGTTACTGCCGAGGTTTTAACAGAATCAAAAGCTTTCTCATAGTCTATATGTATCTCTCAGTCTATAAATGTCATTCTTGGTGGTTTATCATATTCTGTTGCTTTTTCCTTTAGCTGGTAAATTACATGGATATGGTCAATTATTGAATACCCACTTTGAAATCCTGTATGTTCTCTTGGTTGATTAATGTCTAGCTGTCTTTCTATTCGGCTTAATATTTTTTATATTACGGAGAGTAAACTTATTGGGTAGTAATTCTTTCATGTATTTTATGTCAACTTTTTTTGTGAATTTGTATAAGGAAGTTTTTCTAGGTTGTAGGTATTGAGCATTCTTGAAGACATTTGGTGTAAAGTTCAACGAGTTTTACTACCATGAAATCTCCATCTATCATTAGATTAATTGTAGTTCATCTTCTCCTACTGCTTTGCCTCTTTTCATGCATTTTAATGCTTTCTTTACTTTTAATTTTGGTACCAGGTTCTGGCGTTTCATTATTTCTATTGCAATAGCTATTTTTTATATCTTTTGTATAGCATTGTATTGAAATACTCTGCAATTATTATCAGTCCATCTCTACTATTGATATTTCCATTTTCATACTTTGAAGCAAACATCTGTTGACACCTTATTCCAAGTCTTCTTTTCCTCAATTCTTCCCTTCTTTAGTGTTTCCTCTAATTTGATCTGATTGTGTTTACGGATGTCTTAGGATTTTAGTTTGTTTATTGTTTTGGGTAGTCCTGCTAATTCTATTTCATCTCTCTTGCATTTTACCCTCATTTCCAATCATTTCTATATTAGGTTTTTGGTCTTTTATGATAGTTTTCTTTGATCTTGTTTAGGAACTTTTCCACATATCTCTTGTGCTGATTACAATACAAATTTAGTTAAATTGCTCTTTGTTTCTTCTTTACTTGTATCCATTTCATCCTGTAGCTGGGAGTACCTATTTTGTAATGCTAAACTAAACTTATCAGATTTTTCGCTTATTACAGGAGTATTTATTTTCTTTTTTAAAATTTATGTTTTCTCTTTCTTTAGAACTAAAATTTTGCTTCTCACTATTCTATGGCCGTTTGACTAACTTGTTTAATACCGTAACATCTTCAATTATATTGACTTTTTAATGAGAATCATTTCATTTTTTGTTTCTCAATTTGAGCTTCTCCATGCCCATTTTCTATGTTCCTTTTTATAAAAGATGTTCATGATTTTACGGCTGTTTCAGCAAATTCCACAAAGATGTCTCTTCTGTCATTCCTTGTGCTTACTCCAAATTTACATGCTGGTGATTCTCCTCTTTTCTTTTGACGTTAGCATTGAAATCACCCAGACCGAGGTAAATTGAGTCTTATGTTTTTCATTGATAATTCCAGCTCCTCATAAAACTTTTTTATTTCTTCCTCTGTATGGGATATTGCATGTTCATATGTTTGAATGATCTTCAGTTTATTCTTCTTATTTAGATTGATAATTAATCCTGCAATTCTATCAGCGTTGTGTATTAGTCATATAATTAAATCCTTGTCTGGTCTACTTCAGCCTTTTAACGATATTAATCTAACTCTCCAGAGTATGACGTATACCTTTGATGTAGTTCAGTTTTTATGGTATTCGTTCAACCCTACATACTGTCGTGGATACTTCTGTTTTAGTTCATTCTTCCAATGGTACTCATCCAACCCTCCAAAGTATCGTGTATACCTGTGATGTAATTCAGTTTTTAATGGTATTCGTCCAACACTACAGTGTATCATGTATACCTCTGGTGTAGTTCAGTCTTCTAATGATATTCATCCAACCCTCCAGAGTATCATGCATACCTTTGATGTTGTTCAGTTTTTAAAGGTATTCGTCCAAAGTTACATTGTATCATGGATACCTCTGGTGTAGTTCAGTCTTATAATGATATTCATCCAACCCTTCAGAGTATCATGCATACCTTCGATGTAGTTCAGTTTTTTATGGTATTCGTTCAACCCTACATACTATCGTGGATACTTCTGGTTTAGTTCAGTCTTCCAATGGTACTCATCCAACCCTCCAGAGTTTCGTGTATACCTGTGATGTAATTCAATTTTTAATGGTATTCGTCCAACACTACTGTGTATCATGTATACCTCTGGTGTAGTTCAGTCTTCCAATGATGTTCATCCAACCATCCAGAGTTTCATGCATACCTTTGATGTAGTTCAGTTTTTAAAGGTATTCTTCCAAAGCTACATTGTATCATGGATACGTCTGGTGTAGTTCAGTCTTCAAATGATATTCATCCAACCCTTCAAAGTATCATGCATACCTTAGATGTAGTTCAGTTTTTAATGGTATTCGTCCAACCCTACAGAGTATCATGTATACCTCTTGTCTAGCTAAGTCTTCCAATGATATTCATTCAATACTCCAGAGTATCATGTATAACTTTGATGTACAATCTCCAATGCTGTACAGAAATCCCTTGATTGTGGTCGGGAAGTTCGTATGATTGGCCTTGATTTTAGTGCTGCCTTTGACCGTGTTAATCATGAGGCCCTTGTTTTCAAACTGAAACAGTTGGGAGTGGGTGGGTCGTTTCTTAGCATTATTATTGATTTTTTAAGTAGTAGATCTCAAAGAGTTGTTGTTGATGGGCACCATAGTGAGTATAGGAATGTGATATCCGGTGTTCCACAGGGTAGTGTTCTTGGCCCATTACTTTTCATACTATATACACATGACATGTGGTTTGGCCTAGAAAATAAGCTTGTTGCATATGCAGATGATGCTACTCTCTTTGCATCAATTCCATCCCCTGAATGTAGATCTGGGGTTGGTGAATCCCTTAATAGAGATTTAGCTAGAATTAGTGCATGGTGCAAATTATGGGGTATGAAGTTGAATCCTAACAAAACTCAAAGTATGATTGTAAGTAGGTCAAGGACGGTGGCTCCTCAACATCCGGATCTCAGTATTGATAATGTTTCTTTAAATTTGTATGACTCTTTCAAAATTTTAGGCGTGATTCTTGACAGCAAATTTACTTTTGAGAAACATATAAGGTCTGTGTCTTCTTCAATTGCACAAAAAATTGGCTTATTGAGAAAGTCTTTTAAGATATTCGGTGATCAATCTATTCTGAAGAAGTGTTTTAATTCTTTTATTCTACCTTGTTTTGAGTATTGTTCTCCTGTCTGGTCTTCAGCTGCTGATTCTCATCTTAATTTGTTGGACAGAAACTTACGGTCTATTAAATTTCTTATTCCTGATCTAGATATTAATCTCTGGCACCGTCGATCAATTAGTTCATTATGCATGTTGCATAAGATTTTTCATAACTCTGACCATCCTTTACATTCAGATCTCCCTGGACAATTCTATCCTGTTCGTAATACTAGGCAGGCAGTTAATTCTAATAGCCAGGCCTTCTCCATCATAAGACTCAATACTACGCAGTACTCTAGAAGTTTTATTCCAGCTGTTACCAAGTTATGGAATGATCTTCCTAATCGGGTTGTTGAATCAGTAGAACTTCAAAAGTTCAAAGTTGGAGCAAATGCTTTTTTGTTGACCAGACGGACATGAGTCTTTTTATAGTTTATATATGACATTTTTGTTGTTGACGTTGTTAATAGTTTATATATGATATATCTCTTTTGACATTACTTTTTTTAGAATGATTTATTGTTAATTTGTTCTCTTCAGTTATTTATTTCCTTATTTCCTTTCCTCAGTGGGCTATTTTTCCCTATTGGAGCCCCTGGGCTTATAGCATCTTGCTTTTCCAATTAGGGTTGTAGCTTGGATAGTAATAATAATAATAATAATAATGTAGTTCTGTTTTTAATGATATTCATCCAACCCTTCACAGTATCATGTATGCCTTTCAAACAGTTCAGTTTTTAATGGCATTCGTCCAACCCTCCAGAGTATCATGTATACTTTCGATGCAGTTCAGTTTATAATGGTATTAGTCCAACCGTCCAGGATATCATGCATACTTTCGATGTAGTTTAGTTTTTATTGGTATTCGTTCAACCTTCCAGATTATCATGCATACTTTTGATGCAGTTCAGTTTTTAATGGTATTTGTCCAACCCTCCAGGTTATCATGCATAATTTCGATGGTGTTCTGTTTTTAATGGTATTCATCCAACCCTCCAGATTATCATGCATACTTTCTATGTAGTTTAGTTTTTAATGGTATTCGTCCAACCGTCCAGAGTATCGTGCATACTTTCGATGAAGTTCAGTTTTTTATGGTATTCGTCCAACCCTCCAGAGTATCATGCATACTTTCGATGTAGTTTAGTTTTTATTGGTATTCGTTCAACCTTCCAGATTATCATGCATACTTTTGATGCAGTTCAGTTTTTAATGGTATTTGTCCAACCCTCCAGGTTATCATGCATACTTTCAATGGTGTTCTGTTTTTAATGGTATTCGTCCAACCCTCCAGATTATCATGCATACTTTCTATGTAGTTCAGTTTTTAATGGTATTCGTCCAACCGTCCAGAGTATCGTGTATACTTTCGATGAAGTTCAGTTTTTTATGGTATTCGTCCAACCCTCTAGAGTATCATGCATACTTTCGATGTAGTTTAGTTTTTAATGGTATTCGTTCAACCTTCCAGATTATCATGCATACCTTTGATGGAGTTCAGTTTCTGTGGTATTCGGCCAACCCTCCAAAGTGTCATGCACACCTTTGATGTAGTTCAGTTTTTAATGGTGTTCGTCCAACCCTCCAGAGTATCAAGCATACTTTCGATGTAGTTCAGATTTTAATGGTATTCGTCTAACCCTCCAGAGTATCATGCGTACTTTCGATTTAGTTTAGTTTTTAATGGTATTCGTCCAACCCTCCAGAGTATTTAATGGTATTCGTCCAACCCTCCAGAGTATTTAATGGTGTTCGTCCAACCCTCCAGAGTATTTAATGGTATTCGTCCAACCCTTCAGAGTATCATGCATACTTTCAATGTAGTTAATTTTTTCATGGTATGCGTCCAACTCTCCAGATTATCATGCACACCTTTGATGTAGTTCAGTTATTAATGGTATTCATCCATTCCTCCATAGTATCATGCATACTTTTGATGTAGTTTAGTTTTTAATGGTATTCGTCCAACCCTCCAGAGTACCATGCATATATTCAATGAAGTTCTGTTTTTAATGGTATTCGTCCAATCCTCCAGAGTATCATGCACACCCTTCATGTAGTTTAGTTTTTAATGGTATTCGTCCAACCATCCAGAGTATCGCACATACTTTCGATGTAGTTTTATTTTTAATGGTATACATTCAACCATCCAGAGTATCATGCATACTTTCAATGTAGTTTAGTTTTTAATGGTAATCGTCCAACTCTCCAGAGTTTCATGCCTATCTTCAATGTAGTTCAGTTTTTAATGGTATTCGTCCAACCCTTCAGAGTATCAAGCACACCCTTGATGTAGTTCAATTTTTAATGGTGTTCTTCCAACCCTCCAGAGTATCATGCACACCCTGGATGTAGTTCAGTTTTTAATGGTATTCGTCCAACCCTCCAGAGTATCATGGACACCTTTGATGTAGTTCAGTTTTAATGATTTTCGTCCAACCCTCCAGAGTATCATGCATTCTTTCTATGTAGTTTAGTTTTTAATGGTATTTGTCCAACCCTCCAAAGTATCATGCATACTTTCGATGTAGTTTAGTTTTTAATGGTATTTGTCCAACCCACCAGAGTATCATGCATACTTTTGATGTAGTATAGTTGTGAATGGTATTCATCCAACCCTCCAGAGTATCATGCATACTTTATGTGTAGTTCAGTTATTCATGGTATTCGTCCAACCCTCCAGAGTATCATGCACACCTTCGATGTAGTTCAGTTTTAATTATTTTCGTCCAACCCTCCTGAGTATCGTGCACACCTTCGATGTATTTCAGTTCTAATGATTTTTGTCCAACCGTCCATAGTATCATTTATACCGTTGATATAGTTCAGTTTTTAATGGTATTCGTCCAACCCTCCAGAGTATCATACACACCGGTGATGTAGTTCAGTTTTTTAATGGTATTCGTCCAGCCCTCCAGAGTATCATGCATACTTTCGATGTAGTTTAGTTTTTGATGGTTTATGTCTAACTCTCCAGAGTATCATGCATACCTTCGATGTAGTTCAGTTTTTAATGGTATTCATCATCTAACCTTACAGATTATCCTGTATACCCCTGGTATATTTCAGTCTTCAAATGGTATTCATCCAACCTTACAGAGTATCCTGTGTACCCCTGATCTTGTTCAGTCTTCTAATGGTGTTCATCTAACCTTACAGAGTATCCTGTATACCCCTGGTCTAGTTCAGTCTTCTAATGGTGTTCATCCAACCTTACAGAGTATCCTGTATACTCCTGATCTAGCTCAATCTTCTTTTGGTGTTCATCCAACCCCCCAGAGTATCATTTGCCCCAGTCATTTTTGTTCCTTTACCCTTGGGTGACCAGATAGAACTATTTTAATCCCACTCTGGTTATGGCTCTTTTTTCACTTGCCTATACATATTTTGAATAATCTGGCCTATTCTTTCCACATTTTCCTTTTTCCTCATACCCCTGACAACAATAGAATTATGAAAAAAAATCTTATTCACTCAAGGTGTTAGCTACTTTACTCTAATTGTCATATGGCTATATTCCACGTGGTAAGGGTAAATTGGTTTGATGTTTTCAGATATTTCTTGCATTAGTTCAGTCGTAAATCACGGCAATCAATCAAGTGCAGATTAGTTAAAGAATAGATGTCTTCATCGATTGTCTGACACATGAGGTACTGTTTTTAAGTTAACTTACCAGGTTTCATTATCAACTAAATTACATCCTCCAAGTGCCCTTATTCTCTCCAAATTCTTTTTCCAGGTTTTATAAACTGGGCACGGCCTGCACTTTAACGACTGAATTTTTTTTTAGATCATTCCCGAACCTCAAGGACCGATAGCCGTTATTTTGAATAAATCGAACGTTCACATAACACAAACATTACAGTTCAGTTGATGCTAGATTCTTCAACGTATTCCTAAAGTATATAGTAGCAGGCTCATATTTGGAGATTGAGAAATCAGAGATAGGAAACTAAAGTAAATGTTGAAATAAAAAAATTAAGTGACACATGCGTTTAAAGTAATATTACAATCTCTCATGCCAAAACTTTGCAGGAAAATTAATGAAAGGTTTCCTCTGCAGATCGCTGATGATAATCCTGTACGAAGCGAGTAGCACTTACTCTTGAGTTACAAATACTTATATTTTAAATGTTCGAAGGTCACTCATGAATGGCATGAGACAAAAGACACTGCAGTGTCATAGAGCCTTACCATATATATATATATATATATATATATATATATATATATATATATATATATATATATATATATATATATATATATGTATATATATTTCATATATATAATATAAATTACATATATATATATATATATATATCATATATACCATATAATTTATATATATATATATATATATATATATATATATATATATATATATATATATCTCATATATACCATATAATTTATATATATTTATATATATATATATATATATATATACATATATATATATATATATATATATATATATATATATATATATATATATATATATATCATATATATATAATATAAATTATATATATATATATATATATATATATATATATATATATATATATATATATATATATATATATATATTGAATCTTTAGCCCCTTCTCCACCCGAGCTAGGACCAGGGACGGCCAAAGAACGCTGCTGAGTGCTCAGAAGTTGAAAACCTAAAGGTTTCTGTGATAATGAGGTTGTGGACACTACTGAGAAATGTCTGTCTGTGATCGGGACCAATGGTAGTAGGTTGACCAGGGCACCAGCCACCCGTTGAGATACTACTAGAGAGTTTGGAGTCCTTTGACTGGCCAGACAGTACTACATTGGATCCTTCTCATTGGTTACGGTTATTTTCCCTTTGCCTACACATACACCGTATAGTCTGGCCTATTTACATATTCTCCTCTGTCCTCATACACTTAACAACCCTGAGAATACCAAACAATTCTTCTTCTCTCAAGAGGTCAACTACTGTATTGTAATTGTTCAGTGGCCACTTTCCTCTTGGTAAGGATAGAAGAGACTCTTTAGCTATGGTAAGCTGCTCTCCTAGGAGAAGGACACTCCAAAATCAAACCAATGTTCTCTAGTCTTGGGTAGTGCTATAGCCTCTGTACCGTGGCCTTCCATTGTCTCGGGTTAGAGTTCTCTTGCTTGAGGGTACACTCGGACACACTATTGTATCTTATTTCTCTTCCTCTTTTTTTCGTTAAAGTTTTTATAGTTTATTTATGAAATATTTATTTTGATAATGTTACTGTTCTTAAAATATATTTTCTAATATTTTATTTTTCCTTTTTTTCCTTTCCTGACTGGGCTATTTTCCCTGTTGGGCCCCTGGGCTTGTAGCATTCTGCTTTCCCAAATAGGGTTGTAGCTTAGCAAGTAATAATAATAATAATAATAATAATAATAATAATAATAATAATAATAATAATAATAATAATAATAATAATGGATTGCGAGGCAAGGCCGACGTTTCAAGTACGCTACTTCGAGTAATGCAATTTATTGTGCTTTTTCCTGAGGATAGATTGATAGTTACTTCATATTCATGATAACATGCGAAATTCAAATGTATAGATTACGATTGCTAATAGTTTTTACTCATTTTGAAAAAGGATGCAAACTCTATCTGTTTAACTACATGAGACATCACTTTCACATCGATTTTAAAACAATTATACTGGCAATTATTTAAATTTTCCACGAGTTTGGTTTTTGTTATTGATAGCAGTGTTTGAGGTGTATTATACTATTTGTTTGTGTTATCAGCATTACATACTTACAAATGAAAGTCCATATTAGTAAATTTCCATTATTGATGGTGGAAGAGAATTAGAATTTACTTCGATCATACATTCAGACGCAAAATTCGAAAATGTATTGAACCTTTCAAAAATAACAACCTCTCAAAAATAACAACCTCTCAAAAATAACAACCTCTCAAAAATAACATGTTTTTCTCATCCATTGTCCTAATATGTTTCCTTTTCAGCATCGACGATCGTTATTGTAACGCTACCTGGTTTAGAAATAAAATCAACCAACTTTGGCCATTGAAGCGTTCGTTATTGAAAGATTTAACGAAAATTCGCGAAAATGGAAATATTTCCTTTGAACTCATGTGCACTTCAGTTTGGAACCTTTATTAATTTTTCTTGAAAAATTGATATTCAAATAGTTATTAGTGTGAACGGGTCATGGGAAAAAAGGAGATACGAGCAAGGAAAAATAACAAGCAAGATGAATATGTCATTTCAGGAAAATTTACTTTTTATGGTAGTTGGGAGGCGATGCAAACAATCCACGTGGCAACATTTGAAAGATGAGTCATTTTTTTTTATAAGTTTTAAAAATCTTGCCACATACGCTGGTGATTTTGAAACTCCTTTTTTTTTCATTAGACTTTTTTAATACTTTCTTAAATGGAATTGAGTGATCAGGGTTGTCATAGTTCAAACTTTCAGGTTTTGCAATGAGCTGTTAAATCTACTTTATTCTATATATTAGATATGAATTAATTCTTAAATGTGATAATATTGTCATGGTTTTATGTTACGGAGCACAAAGACAGACAGACAGACTGATTCTCTTCAAGAAAAAAAAGTGACATGTGTCTCTTTACAATAGTTTTTATGATTTATCTCCTCTGTTTTGTCTCATTATCTTAGAATTGCCTTAATTTTTATGTTGCATTTTGAGCATTTGATGCCTCAAGTCTACTTTGCCATCATATTTTACTTCAACATAACACAATCTCTCATGAAAAAAATCGGATTAAATTTATTTTTATTTTTACCTTTATATGCAACAGCTTTCCATATACATTTCTGCACTGAGTTCTCTTTATACCTCCGCTTTACTCTCGACTTATCTTTAATTTTTTGTATTCTTTTCAAAAGGAAAAGGCACGAAAGCTCATCTCTTATAGAAAGGAAGCGACTGCTCATAACCAGAGGCCACAATAGTTTTAACCCTGGAGAGATTCTTTTTTTTGTGTCCCGTGAGTTGGGTCGCTTAATATCCGAATGGTATCATCAATGCTCTTCCGGAGAACGGATGTTCGTCTGTGAGGGGAGATTATCCTGATGAAGCCGGGACCCCGGATGGCTCGATAGAAAATGAAAAATAAATAGACATTAAAGAAGGAACAGCGGCTGGGTGACATGGCTCCGACAGGTGCCCTTAACATTTGAGGAATAAAGAACGGCTTCACGAAAGGGGTTTCGACAAGAAATGATAATTTAGTAAATGATGTTTTTCATTACATCTTTCGTTTATGATTATCAGGATGAAAGAAGGTACGGGAGTGTGGAATGAAATATTTGGATACTAGCACATTGCAGCTTAAGTATCCGAGTTAGTTCATATTGTATTGATAAACGAGAAGACCTGTTAACAAGAAACACAACATACCTATATAAAAAAGCGATAACGAGTGATAGTGTATAATGAGGGCAAATCACCATTTGAAAAATATATGTACTTTTTTTATTACGTAATTCTCGTAAAAGGGAGACTCGACAAGTCTCGGTTGGTTGCTATGACGACTGATTTTAGTTTTGCCCTTTTTATGTTACTATCACCATCCAGGTTTGTTGTCACTTATCACCGCTTTATTTAAACCTGGAATCCCTGCTCTCCCATTCTGGTTATTCAATCTCTAGTTCTATTATTTCGTTTTTTTCAATCTTTCTCCTTTTCTTTTTATGAGTTCCTCAAATCATTCCATATATCCTCACTCTTTTAGCTTATATATTATTCTGTTGTAGAAAACCATCAAAGGTGCAAAGTGAAATTGGAAACAATGTGAGAGGTAGTAATGATAAAATATCCCGTCAACCAAGTGGAACTACCTCTTTTTCAAAGGAAATAAGGGATAAGCATTGAAATAACATAAAAGAGAAAACGGCATTGTGCAAATGGAGAGAGAGAGAGAGAGAGAGAGAGAGAGAGAGAGAGAGAGAGAGAGAGAGAGAGAGAGAGAGAGAGAGAGATTTGAACATTTAATTAACTGAGTTTTCCAATTTGACTCCGTTGTTAATCCCACCTTTTTTCCGAGATGGAACTATTCTATCATTATTTTGTATTCTGAGAAAAAAAGGACGTTTTTATCTTTTGTCGAAAGGTGAACATAATGTCATTTTTATTGTGATTTTGGAAATCGATGCGGATGCTATTTATTCTTAATCTCTTGTTTTTAGGGTCTTTGTATTAAATTATAAACATGGCGGAAATATCTCGGTTTTATTCTTTTATTATGTAGTTGAAGTTTATTCGTTCTGAATTATTTAGAATAGCAGTACAAATGGCATTACTTTCGTTGCAATGGCGTATGCATATAATTATGTGTATGCAATAGTTTCACTTTGTGTTTGTAATTTTACAGTCCTTTTTAATAGTTTGTTTCCTTGGATTTGATCCAGTTTAGCCTTGAAAATAGATATCCCAAGCCTTTTCAATATGATATGAAAAAGAGGTATTGAAAACGCCAGCTTTACCGT
Organism: Palaemon carinicauda; assembly: GCF_036898095.1. Classification (NCBI taxonomy): domain Eukaryota; kingdom Metazoa; phylum Arthropoda; class Malacostraca; order Decapoda; family Palaemonidae; genus Palaemon; species Palaemon carinicauda. The sequence continues at coordinate 16,228,592 of NC_090765.1, read as the reverse complement.
ATGGTCGATGCATATTTTGTCACTCAATCTTTATCATCTCTCACGCCTATTAATGCAAAGGTCCTCGGTTAGATTTCGTCAGTTTTCTTTATCTTGAGCTCTTAAATCTTTACTTCTCACGTCATCATCTCCTACTTCAAGCTTTATAGGTCTCAGTCATGTAGGCATGGATCTTTCAATTCTTCTAGTTCTTTGTGGAATCCAGTTAATCTCTACTGGGAAGTACGAAGAGCATGCCCAAACCATCTCCATTTTCCCCTCACCACATATGACCCTCTAATAATCTCTTTTATGGTTGTATTTTGTTTTATCCAGTCTTGCTATTCAACTCCCAATATTCTTCTGAGGGCTTTGTTCTCAAATCTAAAAATTTGATGAATATTGTTTCATTGTCATACCGAGATTCATGTCCATAGTGTAATACAGATCTCATTGAACTGACATATAGCCTGGTTTTATTTGTGATTTCCAAATTTTGCTTAAACCAATCATTGTCTTGTTTGCTTTTTTCAATATATCATTAGGCTTCAATTCTAAAGACCCTGTATTAGATATAGTTCCCTAACATTTAAGTGATTCTACCTCCTTAATCATTTCTCCTTCCATTGTATTTCATCATCCACTGGATATTCTGTTCTCATCATCTCCCTCTTTTTTCTATTTATCTTGAACCCAATCTCCTGTGATATTTCGTCCATTCTAGTAACCATGCGTTGCAAATCCTGTGGTGTTTTGCTAGTAAAGACAGTGTCATCACTATATTGTAGGTCAGTTGATTTCCTATTACCATTCCAGTCCAATCCTTCTCCCCCATCTCCAAGTGTTCTACGCATTACAAAATCCATGAGTAGGATAAACAACATAGGTGCCAACACATTTCCTTGGAGAACTCAGTTGTTCACTGGAAATTCATTTAATAGCACTCCACTAACATTTACTTTGCTATACTCATGAACAGACTTAATCTAATTCACATATTTAAGAGAATCCCTATAATAATGCCGGACTCTTGTACAAAATTGGCCGGTGTACACTATCAAAGGCTTTTTTTATAGTCCACAAATGCCATAAAAAGTGGAGTTTTATATTCTACACATTGCTGTACCACATGTCTTAAAATGAAAATTTGTTAACTACAACTTTGCCTTTTCTTAATCCTGCTTGTTCATCTCTCAGCTTGTTATAAACATACTGTACTATATATTTTCATGTTAACATGACGTGAGATGCCTCTGTAATTATTGCAATCAGTCAGATCTCCTTCTTTGTCATTTTCACCAACACTCCTAGCTCCCATTCCTCATGGTTTGTCTCATGTCACATTCTACAAAATAATCTTGTAAATATTCTGGGAGTCACTTAACTTTCGGCCAGTGTCATCTCGGCACCTATTCCATCGTATCCAGGGGATTTCCATCTCCTGAGGATTTTAATGATAGCTTCGATTTCAAACACACTGAATTTATTCATGGGCACATCAAGGCCTTCTCAATGTAAGATGTATCTTTAGATTATTCATGTACAATACTGGTAAGCAAAGCAGACACTGAGGAGACTTTTAGACTCACCTTGGCACTTGCCACTCTGTAGTAACTAGAAATACTACCACTTATAATGATGATTCGGTGGTATGTTGGGGTCTCTGATATCAATATCAGAAACAAAGTACATGAAGATATATGTGCTTTTCTCTCTTTGATTTTACTTTAGTAGTTGAATCCAATGAAGAAATTTAATATTCAAGTAATGTATTTAATTTTGACTTCAAAGGTGTTTTCAAAGGTCATCAAGTTTCGAGAAGAAATTACATAGCTGGATCGGAATATTTCAGTGTGAACACCTGAGATGTTTCAGACTCTTGAATGATTTATAGAGCTCCATAAAAATAGGTGCAAATGCGTCCTTTAAAAATAGACTGTTAGAAATTGTGGGTCAGATGAAAAGAGAGTAAAAAAAGAAATTCTTTTATCCAGAAGCTTATCCTTGCAATAGAAAGGTTCTCATCATGTTGGATCTTAACCAGAGCAAAGAGACCCTGACTCTCAAGCGTTACTTGCCTTGTGCTTGAAATAAAATATATTTTTCTATGTTTACCACACACAGTTGGCTAACCTCACGGAAATTGGAACGTCCTGAATGAGAGGAGGAAACCTTTAAGAAACTTATTTATTTGATGTACTGCGGAGTGTGGGGGGCAGAATTTAGAAAGTTGGATAAGTTTGGCTCTGTATTCATTTTTGCTCTGTCAAATATGGGGGTTCATACTGGATTACATCCATATTTGTTTGAATATAACATACTTTATCTATGGTGCAGTAAGACCTACTCTAAATAAACACTTTCTTACCAGTAGATATGCATTGCATAAAAAGAGACTGTATATCATAGTATTTCATAAGTAACTATTGCATAATAAATCAACAGTGCCATTATCTCAGTACTCAGTATAGCGGCATTGTATCCAGATCATCTGCACTTTCTATAATTTGAGAGCATTCAATCCTATTCTTCTAATGACTCATAGGTTCCTTGAATTGACACAACCCTTCTGCGGACCACATTCATTCTTTGACTTATAAATACATAAATAGAACACTGTGATTGTTTTCTACTCTGATCTTTGTTTGGTAAACCCTCTTATTATTAAAGCAACCTATACACAGAATCAGTGTGTCAAATGTGTTTGGTTACCTTCCATTGTTGAGGGTCTCTAATATTTTCTCTTTTGTTTCTGCCAAGTCATGTGAAGTTGAATATATATGAAACAACTTGATCTGTTCTTAAAATATGTAACGTTCTTTAAATTGATAGAGGTAGGCTCATTATTGCATTTCTTGAAAGCGAGATGTAGTGTACTGCCCAACAACATCATGAAGAGAAATTACTTACTTTCATATAGCCTTGATATTCTAGGACAAATCAGAGCATTCATTTGCTTTAACTAACAGTGTTTTGCTAATGCCTCATTCTATGATCATATGAAAACCTGATAAAATTACCATCACTTCAAAAATCTCTTACTTAATTTAATTTTTCAATT
>NC_090765.1:16213052-16220552 GCF_036898095.1 Palaemon carinicauda | reverse complement strand
CTAGACCTGGGTCTTCCAACACTTCTAGTGCCTTGTAGAGCCCAAAAGTTTTGTGAACTAATTTCTCTAGGGAATGCGAAGAGCATTCCCAAACCACCTCAATATACCTACCTCTCACCATTGTCGGATTTGCTTTTTTCAGTCTTTCAATAAACTCAATTTTTAAAGATTCTGTATTAGAGATCATAGTTCCTGAATGTTTAAAGGATTCCACCTCATTAATCCTTTATCCTTCCATTGACATGTCGTCTTCAATTACATGTTCCGTTCTTATCATCTGTCTTTCATCTATTTATCTTCAGCCCAACCTCATGTGATATTTCATACATTCTGGTAAGCAAGCTTTGCGAGGTCTGTGGTGTTCTGCTAATAAGGACAGCGTCATCAGGATACTTTTTCACCTAATTTCCTGTTCAATTCTTCTCTACCATCCCAAACTGTTATTATTTTTATAGTTATTATTATTATTATTTTTATTATTATCATTAGCTAAGTTACAACCCTGGTAGAAAAAGCAAGATGCTATAAGCCCAACAGGGATAAATAGCCAAGTGAGGAAAGGAAATAAGGAAATAAACTATATGAGAAATAATGAACAATTGAAATAAAATATTTTAAAAACAGTAACAGCATCAAAACAGATATTTCATATATAATATATATAAAGACTTGTGTCAGCCTGATCAACATGAAAACAATTGCGTTACGTTAGAACTTTTGAAGTTCTACTGATTCAACTACCCGATTAGGAAGATTATTCCACAACTTGGTCACAGCTGGAATAAAATTTCTAGCATACTGTGTAGTATTGAGCCTCATGATGGAAAAGGCCTGACTATTAGAATTAACTGCATGCCTAGTATTATGAACAGGATGATACTGTCCAAAAAGATCTGAGTGTAAAAGATGATCAAAATTATGAAAAATCTTGAGCAACATGCATAACGAACTGTTTGAACAACGGGGCCAGAGATTAATATCTAGATCAGGTATAAGAAATTTAATAGACCATAAGTTTCTGTCCAACAAATTAAGATGAGAATCAGCAGCTGAAGACCAGACAGGGGAACAATACTCGAAACAAGGTAGAGTGAAAGAATTGAAACATTTCTTCAAAATAGATTGATCCCCTAAAATCTCAAAAATCTTTTTCAACAAGCAATTATTTTGTGCAATTGAAGAAGACACAGAGCTAATGTATTTCTCAGAATTAAATTTGCTGTCAAGAATCACATCTAAAATTTTGAAAGATGTATGAAGAGTTAAAGAAATATCAGTGTTGAGATTTAGATGTTGAGGAGCCACTGTCCTTGACTTACTTACAATCATACTTTGAGTTTTGTATAGGATTTGAAGGCGTCGCGAGGTAATATCAGCAATCAGGTTTTATCATATGTCAAAATGTCGGGTTTGGTGTGTGATTCAAGACTCACCGCAGTCTCAGCAGCCCCATGTGCCAGCTGCAAGTCCTTAAAGCTGTTGTGCTGCAGCCAAATTGAGTCAACCAGCAGTTAACTAGGTTATGTTATGCATGACGTCATACCAGGAACCTGCCGTGTGAGAGGCATGGTGGCCGGCGTTTTTACCTGTTTACCGTAGTTGTTTATGTATATATATACATAGATATATATACATTATATATATTTATATTAAATATATATAGATATATATATATTTATATACATATAAATATATAGAAATACCTATATATATTTATATATATACATATATATGTATATATATTTAGATACAAAAAAATATATAGATATACATATATAAATATTTATATATATATACACACACATATATATATATATATATATATATATATATATATATATATATATATATATATATATTATATGTATATAAATATATATATATATATATGTATATATATGTGTATGTATATATATAAATATATATGTGTATATATATAAATATATATGTGTATATATATAAATATATATGTGTATATATATAAATATATATGTGTATATATATACATATATATATATATATATATATATATATATATATATATATATATATATATATATGTATATGTATACACATACATATATATGTATACACATACATATATATGTATATAAATACACATATATACATATATATATATATATATCTATATAAAAGGCTTCAGACATGTCCTCCTACATGCGTCTGTTTATAGTCTTTCTGTGCTAGTCCACGCCTGCAAATTTCCTTAGTTCGACAACCATCGTCTTATCTTCCTTCCTCTGATTTAATAATCTCTAGGGACCAATTCTGTTATTCTTAATGACCAATTTTATTTCTCAAGATTCTATCCTCGGTGTCGTCTCTGTTGCTGCCCTCGTCGGAACTTTCCTCATTTTGTAATGAAGATAAGCGCTCTGGCTCAAATCCATAAGGCTGAATACTGCCCGGACATTCAGCTGTCAAAATTTCTAGTTGTGGGTAATTTTCGTCATGTGTATCGGTGAAATCAAAGCTAATTTCTTCAGTATTGCTCGTAGTTTTCAATGTGTCCGCCATTGCCAATGAAATCATGTGTTCCTGGTATGAAGTCGCTCGTCTGTTCAATTGGCCTACAGGCGGCGCTGAGAACGTGGGAAATTTCAAGGGCTGGGCATAACCAAATAAGGACCGATTATAGCCACGACAAGCTTTTGAAAAATCTATGGTCAATTTATTTAGATTCTTCCAAGCATTTTAATGTAGAATAACATGGGTTTTATGGCCACTGCGTGACGCCTTTAACTTCAGGCCCCATAATTTACACCATGCACTAATTTTGGCTAGATCTCCATCAAGGGAATCAGTAACCACAGATCTACATTCAGGATATGGAATTGATGCAATGAGTGTAGCATTATCTGCATATGCAACAACCTAATTTTCTAGGCACTACCCCACATGTCATGTGTATATAGTATGTGCCAAGAATACTTCCCTCAGAAACACCAGATATCATATTCCTATACTCACTATGGTGCTCATCAACAACAACTCTTTGCCATCTATTACTTAAAAATCCAATGATAATGTTGAGAAACGACCCACCATCTCCCAAGTGTTTGAGTTTTAAAATAAGGGAACAAATAAATACGTTCACCAAACCTATGAAGACATTTTGCCAGAAGATGTTTAAAAACTTTAGATAATATTGGAGTTATGGAAATTGGACGGTAATTGGTTGGACTTGAGGTACCACAAACACATTTACATAAAGAAGTAACATTACCAATTCTCCAAAAAGTGCTAAAAGCACCTCTTCTTGCTAACTTGCGCAAAATAACCGATAACTTTGGAGCTTAGAAATCTGCAGTCTTTATAATGCGCAAAGGAAAAATGCCATTTGAGTCTACACCTCTATAAGCATCAAGGTCCATCAAGAGAACTTTAATTTCATGAGATCGAAAAGCTAAACTAGTTAGTTTAGCCTCAGGAAAACGGGAATGAGGAAGATCAAGTTTCTCCTTACTCTGCTCACTGCCAAACACATCCTCCAAAACGGTTGCCTTTTCCTTTGGAGAGTGAGTGACAGAGCCATCTGCTTTAAGTAAGGTAGGAACTGTTGCATCTGCACCAGAGAGTACAGACTCAAGGGTAGTCCACCACTAATGTTCCTGGGTTGTACTAGAAAGGGTTTCTTTTAAGGTTAAATTGTATTCTGTTTCAGTTCAAACATAAACTCTGTGCAAAAGCTCTAAGCTGAGTATAGTCATTCCAAGTCAAATCTGATCTGTTACCCTTCCAAAGCTGATAGGCCTCCTGGTTTTCTAAATAAGCACATTCCTTTGGCACCTTAGCACACAAGAAGGGATATGGCTATCAATTATTTTGATTAGATTCTCATTCAAAGGGACAACAGGATCAACACTACTATACAACTGTGACCAATGCTTGCCCAAAGATCACCCAAAATCCCATTCCTGTCTGCTTAAGATTTCATATAAATCTTACATGAGTATGATACATCAGGGACAGGATGTCCAGTCTTCACTTCTAATGAAATCAAGGCATGATCAGATGTCCCAACTGGAAAACCAAAATTACTTGTTATAACGCATTACAATGTCCATGAGGAGAATAAACAACATAGGTGACAACACATTCCCTTGGTGTACTCTGCTGTTCACTGGAAATTCGTTTGATAGGACTGCACTGACATTAAATTTGCACTCATGAATAGACTTAATCAATTTTACATATTTAAGAGGAACTCCGTAATAATGCAGCATTCTCCACTAATTTGGCTGGTGCACATTATCAAAGGCTTTTTCATAGTCCACAAATTCCACCAAAAGTGAATTTCTATATTTTACGCATCTCTGTAACACGTCTTAAAATGAAAATCTGGTCAGGACAACCTCTACTTTTTCTAAATCCTGCTTGTTCATCTCAGCTTTTCATCTCTCTCTCTCTCTCTCTCTCTCTCTCTCTCTCTCTCTCTCTCTCTCTCTCTCTCTCTCTCTCTCTCTCTAGTTTCTTTAGAATAAGCATACCTCTAATTATTACAATCCATCAAATATCTTTTTTTTGCGATTTTCAACAACACTACTAGCTCCCATTCATCAGGTTTTGCCTCTTCATGCCACATTTTACAAAATAATCTTGTAAGTATACTGGAGTCACTTCATTTTTGGCCAATATCATCTCAGCAGTTATTCCATCGTATCCATGTGCTTTCCATCTCTTTAGTTTTTTTAATATCTTCGACTTCAAACACACTGGATTCATTCATGTGCCAATCAAGGTCTTCCTCAGCTCTAGGTATATCAATCAAATTATTCCCTTCATATCTCCTATTCATGACCTCACTAAAGTGTTCTATCCAACGTTGCCTTTCTTCATCTTCTGTTGTTATAACAGACCCATATCTCTTTTTAGTGGTTATATGCTTCTTCTTTGCTCAAGTAGAGATTCTTGAAGCAATTCTTGCACCATAGCCACTCCCTGAATTCATAGCTTTGTCTGCCTCATCTGCTTTCCTGTCTAAATATTCTCTCCAGTCATTTCTGATTTTTCTTTTAACTTCACTATCAATACTGGAATACTTAGGATGTTCTACCTTGTAATTTTTATTACTTCCTCGAAAACTTTCAACAATCAATTTGTCTTTGTTTCCTTTTTATAGTATCCCAAGTATCATTTGATATCTATGGTTTTATCCTTGTAACTGCCTTTCCCAAAACTTCACAACCAGCTGTTCTTAATATCACACCATTCTTCATTTATCGTTTGTCCTTTGTCTCTTAAACTATCTTAAACTGCAAAACAATTCCTACATTCAATTGCAAAGATTTATCTTTGCTCATTATCTAGAAGCTTAGTTTTATCAAACCTTGGTGTACTATCTACATTTCTGTACGGTGCTTCCAGTTTTAATTTTAGTATGGCAATGAGTAGCTGATGATCACTACCACTATCTCCACCTCTATAGCTTCTTATATTTCTCAGAGTCCTACTTCTCATTTTGTTAATAGATATGTGCTCCATTTGATTTTTGTAATTGCCACATGGTGCTCTCCATGTATATTTGTGGATGTCCTTGTGCTGGAAAAGAGTACCTTCAATAACTAGATTGTTTGTTGAACAAGTATTATAAAGTGTGCCTCATTTCATTTGCAACTTCGCCAAGACCCTCAACATCCATTGCATTTTCTAAACCTTGATTATTCCTTCCAACTTTACCACTGAAGTCACCAGTCACAATTTTCATGTCTCTCTGGGATCTCATTTATTACACTCTGCAATTCTTCATAGTATTCATCTTTCCTTACTCCGGGTGAATTATTAGTTCGTGCATAGCAAACTATATAACTCATATGGCACTGCTTTGATTTAAACTTTGCAAGTAAAACTACTATTTACAGCTCTCCATTCCGTTAATGCCTTTTCTGCTCTTGGTGTAATCATCTTTCATGCCCCTTCTCTTCCAACTTCATCTGTTCTTCTTGAGTAGATATATATATTGCCTTGGTCTTAAGATTTCTGTACCAATTCCCTTACAACGTGTTTCAGTTAGGGCCAAGATATCCAGACTCATCCTTCACTTGCTGATTCATGGTTCTAACACTCTAATTACCAATTTTCAATTTTTCTCTAGTATTTATAGTGGGAGATTCCTAGCACCCCACTACACCTGGGACTGGGGACCATTCTATCATTTCCGCCTTTCTTAGACTGACTAAATCCCTAGAGGATTCATTGGCTAAATTCATCAAAGGATAGCCATTCCCTTGTGATGGGCAATGCTTATATAACTAAGGCAAGTGACCTCTGCCGGTCCATACTAATTCCAGTAAGATCACCCGCCAGGCATCAGGATTAAAAGCCAAAAAGACATCTTGTCTAACATATTAAACTCGATCTGTCACCCTCCTGCCAGTGACTTCATCGAGTTTTAGGTGGCCATTTCCTCTACACCAAAAGTTCTCGTTATTCCGACAAGTTGATCATCCGCTTATATAACTGTTGGCAAACATGGATTACTATATTTCGCCTAACACGGTAATATACAGTGTAGCACAGTAATATACGGCCTAGCAACCCCCATATACCGCCTAGCCCGGTAATATACAACTTAGTATGGTATATACCGCCTAGCACGGTAATATACCGCCTAGAACGATATATATATATATATATATATATATATATATATATATATATATATATATATATATATATATATATATATTTATATATATATTTATATATATATATTTATATATATATATATACACATAGATACATAGATGTATATACGTATATATTGCATTGAGAGAACTAAGGATGACATGAAGTCTATCATTTGAAATGTTTTGAAGGGAGGACACTTATGTAAGGTGTTCAATAAAATGCTGATGAGTTATGTGTAGTCAAAGGAAATTTCTGTTGTTCCAGTAGTCTGCTGTACAAGAGCCTCTCATATTCAATTCATATATGAGGGGAAAACCCCTCAAGTACTTAGTACCATCAGTGCACCCCAAGTGATACACTGTTGGCATCACTGAAGGGTGTTTACAGCGTTCCTTTGGCCCTTGCTGCATTTTCTTTACGCTCTTCAACTTTACCTCCGTTCCTGCGTCCTTCTTCCTTCTTGCCGTCTAACCTCTTCTAACCTTTACTTCAAATTGTAACTATAGACCTAAGGCATTGAATGGCCTCATAGGTCCCAGCGCTAGGCTACGTAGTCCAAACCTATAAATCAAACTAGGCTGAATAAAGTTTTTTTTTTCTAATATTGCAGTTGGATATACCATAGAAACAGAAGTCCTTGAGATTGTAAAACCTTATTCCATAGGTTTTTTTTCAGTGTATCAATTTTGGCTCACTCGAATTCTCATTTGCTTAGACTAATACCTTGGGTAATATGGACTCTCTTTACAGTTCTCTTCATTGAAGAAATATAGTAGGATTTTATGATATCAAAATTCAGGGTATTATTGAAGTTCAAAGAAAATAACTATAATGTCCAACGAAATAGGG
>NC_090765.1:16205552-16208052 GCF_036898095.1 Palaemon carinicauda | reverse complement strand
GAGAGAGAGAGAGAGAGAGAGAGAGAGAGAGAGAGAGGCAGGCACATAAATTTCAATGTGTGTGAGAGAGAGAGAGAGAGAGAGAGAGAGAGAGAGAGAGAGAGAGAGAGAGAGAGAGAGAGAGAGAGAGAGAGAGGAGGTCATCGCGGAGGGAAAATAAAACCTGGTCCTATTAATCAAAATGGCAGGAAGGACCTCAATATCACGAGCCATCAATTTTCCCCTTGTCAGAGGAGCTGGCCTCGCTGCAGCTGACCCTTGAGTAAGTGACCCTCGAGGAACAGCGGGATGACAGTTATTTGATGCAGGTGAAGAAGCCCCTTTTTAACCCCGTTTTGTCTTCGTTGCTCAAGTCTCGACTACGTTTTAGAAGGAATGCTTGGAGACGTTGTATTTTCTGGAGTATTGCTTTTACGATATCTTCTCTCGGGAAGAGTAAATTTGGGGTCACTATTTTGTAGTGGATGTTGAGCTCTTGCCATTTTATGTAGCAGTACCGTTATATTTTCTCTTTTAGTTTCTTTATTGTGTTATATTTGAAGAGTCATTTCTTTAAAAAAAAATCACATACATAATGTTTAAAACGAGCTAGTTAATCTTTTCTAGGATAATTTTTTTTTTTTTTGTACATTATGTTCTGAGAAGGATTTTTTTCCGTACATTGGGTGAAAGTAAGAGGAAGTTGTCTCTTTTCTTAGGAAAAAAACATTTAATATAATTTTGGTTATATATATTTGTGAAAGATTAATTTTGAATTTTTTTAAAGTATTACATTGGATTCTTTATATTTCAGATAAAAATCACTCTTTAATACAGTTGTTTGTGAGAATGAATCCAATTCCTAAATATAGCTCATGAATGATTTTTTGTAACAATTCATATTGCAATATTTAATACACATTTCTGAAAAAAGGGTAGATTTGGAACATAATATATTCTTTTAAAAATATTTATGTTTTTGCAAGAATTCTTTCGGGAAATGTATAATTTCATTTCCGTATGTTTGGTTTTATTTTAGATAGATTATTTTGTGACATATTTGTAATGCTGCGTTATAAATGAGAAGTCAATTAACTGAACTAGCATTGTTTATTATAGTGTCATAGGAATTATATGAAGAGAAAAGTTTATGATTTATTTAAAAAACATTTTTCTCGGTATTTGCATAGTAACTTAATTTAGTATCGATTCAATTTGTACAGAAGTTTCGCGTAATCATTTGATATTTAGTGCTAAACTATATTTCGCATCCCAGTTCCCAGATAGCAGTGTAGGGTGTTTAAAATCTAAATATTGGTCGTTGTACCGAAGAATGTCTTTAGACTTTGAAAAGCAATATATATATATATATATATATATATATATATATATATATATATATATATATATATATATATATATATATATATATATATATATATATATATATATATATATATATATAATACATATAGATTTATAAAAGGTAAAAGTTGTACTGACCAAATTTTCATTTTGAGACATGTTGTACAGCAATGCTTAGAATATAAAATTCCACTTTTGATGGCTTTTGTGAACTATGAAAAAGTCTTCCATAGGGTTCACCAGCCAATTATGGAATTCCTCTTAAATATATAAATTTAATTAAGTCTGTTCATGAGCATAGCAAGTGTAAAGTTAATGTTAATGTAGTCGTATCAAATGAATTTCCAGTGAAAAGCGGAGTACTCCAAGGGAATGTGTTGTCAGCGATGTTGTTTATCCTCCTCATGGATTTTGTAATGCGTAGAACTGTCGGAGATGGTGGAGAAGGGTTGGACTTGATTGATGATAGGAATTTAGCAGACCTAGAGTAGGCTGATGATTGATGATGATGTCCTTGTTTGCAGAACACCACAGGTTTTGCAATGCTTGCTTACCAGAATGCATGAAATATCACACGAGGTTGGGCTCCATTCTCATCAGAATGGAGTATGCAATGGAAGATGAATTATTATTGGAAGGAGAAAGGATTATTAAAGTAGAATCCTTTAAGTATTTAGGAATTATGATCTTCAATACAGGGTCTCTAGAATTAGAGTTTAGTGAAATATTGAAAAAAGCAAAGCAGACAATGGCTAGGTTAAGTAAAATTTGGAAATCAAATCACCTGAAATTACATATAAAAATCAGACTAGGCTATATGTCAGGTTAGTGAGATCGGTGTTACTCTATGGACATGAGTCATGGTATGACAATGAAACAATCTCCAATAGATTTAGTAGATTTGAGAACAAAGCCCTCAGAAGGATATTGGGAGTTAAATGGCAGGACAGGATTATAAATAAAACTATAAGAGAGATTACTCGAGTGCCATATGTGGATGAGATCATGTTGTGGGGTGGATGGAGATGTTTTGGGCATGCTCTTCGCACTCCCCAAGAGAGATTAGTTCATCCAACGTTCTGCTGGGCTCCACAAGGCACTAGAAGAATTGGAAGACCCAGACCTACATGGCTGAGGAATATGAAGCGTGAAGTAG
>NC_090765.1:16180552-16203052 GCF_036898095.1 Palaemon carinicauda | reverse complement strand
GAAGTAGAAGGACATGTCTGAGGTCTTTGTTCTGCAGTGGACTATCAATGGCTGATGATAAACACACGCGTACTGTGTGTGTGTATATATATATATATATATATATATATATATATATATATATATATATATATATATATATATATATATATATATAGAGGTGTGTGTGTTTATATGTGCATGTCTGTATGTATATGTAAAGATATATGTGTGTGTGTTATGTATATACATATATATATATATATATATATATATATATATATATATATATATATATATATATGTACATATATATATATATATATATATATATATATATATGTACATATATATATATATATATATATATATATATATATATATATATATATATATATAGAAGAGACTCTTTAGCTATGGTAAGCAGCTCTTCTTGGAGAGGGACACTCCAAAATCAAACCATTGTTCTCTAGTCTTGGATAGTGCCATAGCCTCTGTACCATGGTCCTCCACTGTCTTGGGTTAGAGTTCTCTTGCTTGAGGGTACACTCGGGCTATTTTCCCTGTTGGGGCCCCTGGCCTTATAGCATATTGCTTTTCCAACTAGGGTTGTAGATTAGCAAATAATAATAATAATAATAATATATATATATATATATATATATATATATATATATATATATATATATATATATATATGTATGTATATATGTATATATATATATAATAATAATAATAATAATAATGTTTATGTATATGTTATGTATATTTATACATATACACAATGAAAAATACATTTGTCCTTGAAATGCTGTATAAAGCCACTAATTGAAAAGTGGGAAAACTCCATTGGAGTCAGTACTTTCCTCTATTGACGTCAGACTCGCTGTGGGTGTGTCAATAGGCTTCCTATTAACTCCAATCAAGTTTTTTTTCACTTCATTTCGTGACCTGATACTATTTAACGCTCATCACGTGTTAGCTGTCGTCATTTTAACACATGTAACTTTACACATTAATAAATACATTATTTTTATGCATATGTATGTATCTCTAGTTTATGTGGTCAATACTAAAGCAGATTACAGAAAATAGTGTTGTTTGGAATTATTTTTATTTTTATCATCATCTTCATCATCATCATCATCATTATTATTATTATTGTAAAAAAAAAAAAATAAGAAAAAAAAATAAAAAAGAGCTCTTTTTCAGACCTTGTTATTAATTCCCACGTATAGCTCAGTTCTGAAATATGTACTCCTTATTACGTACTTTGACCTCTTACTTGCTTTCTTTTATACCTTTTCTGCCTTCTTCTTAAATTATTCTAGATTTTGGAGCCAGGGCCTCTTTAATGCCCTCATTTTCTACCACTGAATTTATTTTTTTTTCCTTCCACACGTTTTCGTCTTCCCAAATTCTTTCAGTGTCTCAAACGAGGCCATAAACATTGGCCTCATTTTCTTACAGAGGATCTCTTCCAAGCTTCTATTCTTTCCCTCTTCCTTTCATTGTCTCAAATGCTCTTACATGGCTAAATACCTTATGCTTATTTTCTTTTTGAGGATTTTCATTTTTGCCTTCATCAAAACTCAAAAATGGACAGAATGCATTATTTTACCCACCATCTTTTACGCTTGTTTTTAATATTAGATAATGCTACTTCTGTAGTTTGTCCTTTGTAAACATTTCCTCTATCGAAACATTAATTGTCCACGGTTAATGCAATAAGAACATGGTCAGATGATTTATACGAAATTTCCACACCGCCGGAGAAGGAATGTTACTTTGTTGGTGGAGGAATAGCAAGGGTGGATTTGCTTAAACAATTTGGAAGTAAATAGAAGGGTTGGTTTTAGGACGAGCGAATGATTGAGTCATGCTTGGCATCTATTTGGGTGGTAATGCCATTATTACATCTCTTGCGATGTTCTGTAGGTATGCCAAAGGGATTTTGCTGTGTTCCTTGGGCCTCTTAACGCACTTACTTTCTAGGCATCTATTGTTAATTTTTTTCTTTCTTACATCTTGCTGTTCAACCTCTCAACTTTTGATTCATATGGCAAGTTCTAGGTTTTCTACAGTCAAATCTCGGTGTTGTGCGATACCCTTGTCCTCACTCGTGGTGCAAATGACTGAAATTAATAAATCAAATCAAATCCGAAAAAAAGTAGGTGTGCTCAAAAGATGGGTGTCGAGACTTCAATTCCCCATGGGAGCGAATTTTACAATGCATGAATGGGGTTTTGATTTAACTCATTTATGGAAGCGAAGTGTCGATTGTGATTGCGAAAGCAGGAAAATTTTAAGAATTTAAGGTGAACTGTTCAAGGGGAGAAAACTGATGGGTTTCACGGAAAAAGAGGGGAAAGTTTAAGTATGGGTGAAAAGATGGATCAAAATATTTTATCAGTGTTAGTTAGTTGTGTGGGAGAAATGATATTTAATTTAGAACTGTCAGTTAGGAGAAGAAGAATACGTATGTAGTTGGTAAGGCAAACGTTATTAAAAGAAAAAGCTGTGATATTCAGATACAAAAAGCACCATAAACTTTTCGTCAGCCAGAATGTAAGGTCATCCATCCCCATATAGAGCAACAGTTGGGATACGATATGATACTTATTATTATTATTATTATTATTATTATTATTATTATTATTATTATTATTATTATTATTATTATTATTAGCGAAAGTGCAACCCTACTGGGAAGGGAAACACATAAGGAGAAAGAAATAAAGGAAAGATATAAAGTTAGAATACAAAAACAACAAGAAGGCAGATGGGTATTGTGTCATTAAAGAAATGTTTAAAGCAAACTGATAACAACAAAATATAGTGAGCATGTTGATATGCCAAACAAACAATAAGAAGTTGAAGTTGAGTTTTTATAGAATTAAAGTTCAATTAATGGCATTAATTATAACTATAAAATTGCCTCCTTTTCTCTTTATTTTCGAAACAAAATGTCGGAAATATGGCATGTGTGTTTTTGTCTTTAAGTACATCTCAAACTTCTTCGTAAATTTGAAAGAGTAGAGCAAAAAAGTACACATCTCGTTGTGGACTTTTGTGTCAATTTCTCTACGCATATTGCCGTGTGAATCTCGTGCACCTGAAGCACATAAATGGCTTGTTTTTGAGATGATAAAAAAAAGAAAAAAAATTCTTTTTCTTAAATACGAAAATAAACTTTTTTATTACTGCTGCGAAGTCGGCAATAAATGCATGATGCTTATGTGCGCTGCCATATAGATTATTTTCTATTTCGATGAGGAGGTATCTTGAAAACATGGGGGGTAGCTTGAAACCGGTTTCAAATCCTTTACACCGGCAAGCTCTTCCTCCTCACCATTCTCTAGAGAAAACTATAGAGCATTTACACATATGCACATTACCTTTTAGTTTTCCTTACATGGACCACCATAAATATAATATGCATATATATGTATATATATATATATATATATATATATATATATATGAATATATATATATATGAATATATATATATATATATATATATATATATATATATATATATATATATATATATATATATATATATATATATGTATATGTATATATAAATATATATACATACATATATATATATATATATATATATATATATATATATATATATATATATATATATATATATATATATATATATATATATATATATATATATATATATATATTTAGTAATACAAAACTGTATACTTAAAAAAATCCAAGCAAATTTTAAGGAAGTGTGTTTGAACCTCTTAAACTGAACTTTAATCATCATTATTTCTATTTTATTTTTATTTTACCTTAAGTAAAACCAAATCGGTCTCATGATATCAGCAGGTCAGTTTTCCATATGGTTTTATGTAGCAAAATTATTCCTGATTTTGACGAATACACTTTTCAATTCAGTTAATTAATATTTTTTTTTTCCTGAGCGCTGATATGAAACACAGTGTGACAGTGGTAGGTTTTACTGCCAGTGTCTATTGTAAGCGTTAACATTAGATGAAAGAAATACTGTGTGAACTCCTTAAGAGAAAAAAAAAAGAGAGAGGAATGAATATTGTAGTAAAAGAGATTTTGGATGAAAAGTTGTGAATTAAGAGAATATTTTTCCCGGCAGCTAGTCAGTTTTTAGACTTTAACATACAGAAACCCGGAATAATATATGAGGATTCAGTCCATGAAAAAAAAAAAAATTGAGACGAACAGTTTTAGATTAGATGTGTGTAGCACAGAGAGAGAGAGAGAGAGAGAGAGAGAGAGAGAGAGAGAGAGAGAGAGAGAGAGAGAGAGAGAGAGAGAGAGAGAGAGAGAGTTTACTCTTCCTCTCCTTGGTCATTAGTTCAGCAGGCGTAAAATCCCTTCACATGGAAATTTCCCCGGCGAGAGAAATGAACATATTAGGAAAATACACACAAGATAACTTGGATTTTTATTTTTTCTGTTTTCAAGATAAGGTATGAATTCTTCAACAGTTGGCAGAAATAAAATAAAGCTCCATTATAGATCTTGTTGCAAGTTTCCATGAACTGAGCGAGCTATCGATAAAAGTTGTACCCCGGCGATATTATTCCTGTTTGAAGTGTGTTGCTTTTGCCCCAGTAAGTCTTGCCCGATAGCGGCATATGAAAAGAGGCATATGTTTAAGAGATTTTTACAAAAGTTGAAAGAGGTGAAATCCATTCACGTCTTAATCACGTCGCGTAAATTCTCTTTTTGTAATGAAAGGTGAATACACAGTGATATCGTAATTAAGCAAGGAACATTTTGAGTTTGCCTTGCCAGCTTCAAGAAGGCACTTTGTTTCACAAGGAACCTAACTATGAATCACTACGAATGATTTAAAATGCGTTTTCATCTACCAAAGCTTCATACGTTTTTTTATTGTATTCATTTTCATAAATAAATAATTGAACATTGATGCCCGTCCTTCATTAGAAGAGCATTCTTCATCTTGGCAATACATCCTGTTCTTCAGTTTAAGTCTAGATTTTAAGGTGAAAATGGCTGATTGGAAACTGTGGCTGAATATAGAGGACATTTTTTCAGGGACAGTTTTTTTTTTTTTTCAGAGATGTTTTCAACTACCATTTTCAGAGGTTTCAAACAATCCCCCTTTTCAATGAATATTTTAACTCTCAACCTTTGTCCTGTGGATAGTTTCAGCGCAATCCCTATTCGTAATGCTGCCTATTTCCAGTGAAGGTTTCAAACTGACTTTGTCATAGGGTGTTTTCATTTCTACCCTCCTACAAGGAAGATTTCAAGCTTCCTTCTGTTCAAGGGATGTTTTCAGCTCAGAGACATTATATTTAAAAGACCTCACAGGGAAATTGGTAAAAGCTGAAATCAACGACGAAGATTCTAGTATAAATTGGTGAACGATATGTGGCTATTACAAAGGCTTTTGAGCTGGTGATGCCCTTCTCACAATTTGAAATGCTATACTGAAATTCCTTGCCTGTAGTCAGGAAATTTGTATTATTGGTCATGATTATAATGATGCCTTTGACATGTTAATCATGAGACCTTTGTTTTCAAACTCAAACAATTGGGAGTAGGGGGTTAATTTCTTACCATCATCATTGTATTTTTAAGTAGTAAGTTATAAAGAGTTGTTTTTTTGATAGACATCATAGTGATTATAGGAATGTATTATCTGGTGATCCTGAGGATAATGTACTGCGCCCATTATTTTTCATAATATATACACACGTGGTTTGGCCTAGAAAACAAGCTCATTGCTTATGCCGATGGTACTACTCTGCATCAGTTCCATCTCCCTAATGTAGATCTGGGGTTGCTGAATACCTTGATAAAGATCTAACTAAAATTAGTGAATGATGTAAATTATGGAATATAAAGTTGAATCTTAGTAAAACAAAAGTATGGTTTCAAGTAGGTTGAGGACAGTGGGTCTTCAACATCCGCATCTCTGCCCCTTCTGTTGATGAATTTGGTACTGCAACCAATATTCATAGTAATTTAACTTATGATGCTATGATATTTAATAGTTGAGAATTAAAATTATCTGTAGTAGTGATGCCAAAAGAAAAAGAAAATTATTTTATCATTTTTTTTTAACATTTTTTTTTTAACACAGCCAAAGTTGCTCAGATATTAATGCTAACTACATAAAAACATGTGTATTTGTTTCATCCCTCCACATATGTGTACCTATCTTTTCCAAAGAGGTACAAGCACAGTGTAAAAATAAGCATAATGAAATGACCTTTTTTGTCAGATGCTGCAACAAGGGTAAATACTGTTTGGAGTGCTGTCCATAAGACATCACCATCTAGTTGGTGGGATAGGATCTGTTGGTCAACTTACCTGTCCCATGTTGCTTCAAATATCCTGCAGCTCCCCCCCCCCCTCCAATGCATTTGTTAAGCAATCCTCTAGCATCCATGCATTAGTGCAATATGCGAGAGGAATTCATTTGACCACCAACAGAGTTGCCAAGTTGGTGTTTATTGGGAAAAACATTGAGTAATGTGGATGATCCTCAGGAATATCCCCACCATGGAGCTAATGCCATTAATCCACCACCACCATAGCCATCAACCAGCAGGGATTCTACTGCTTCAAGCAACATCCCCACTATCCAGCTTGGCGATCGACTTCGACTCGGACCTTTTCGAAACGGAAGATTCTGAGGGTTTCAATTGATGCTTCGATCATCCGCCTGATTTCGTCATCTGATATAGACGAGCCTGAGGAGAAGAGGCAGGAAGCGCAGAACTTGTAGTGATGGAGTTTGAGCATGTTTGTGCAAATTATGCATACACTATATTTATAAAAAAAAAATTACTGTATATTCTATGTTTATGTAAAGATGCAGACAAAGCTGCAACAAGGGTAAATACTGCATATGGGCTTTTATGGCAACCTTACAAAATCTTCAGGGGTTAAACACCACAACTGCATATACATACACATTTTATAGAATATACAGTAAATTTTTTTATATAAATATAGTGTATGTATAATTTGCACAAACATGCTCAAACTCTGTGGTTCCTGCCGCTTCTCCTCAGACTCGCCTATATCAGATGACGAAATCAGGCAGATGATCAAAGCATCAATTGAGCCCTCAGAATCTTCCATTTCAGAATGGTCCGAGTCAAAATCGATCGCCAAGCTGGAAAGTGGGGATATTGCCTGAAGCAGTAGAATCCCTGCTGGTTGATGGCTATGGTGGTGGTGGATTAGCAGCATGATTGGTGTGGTGAGGATATTCATGGGCATCATCCACATTACTCAGTGTTATATTTTTCCCAATAAACACCAACTTGGTAGCTCTGTTGGTGGTCAAATGAATCCTTCTCGCAGAATGTACTAATGCATGTATGCTAAAGGATTGCTTAACAAATGAATTGGAGGGGGGGGGGGGCAGCAACATGGGACAGCTAAGTTGACCAACAGATCTATCCCACCAACTAGATGGTGATGTCTTATAGACAGCACTCCAATCAAATGGCTTTGAATACAAGTTTGATATGGACCTGTAAACTGCCAACTCAGCTATTATTTGTGTTTCATCCGTATTTGGCAGTTGTGCAGCAATTTCATAAATACCCTGCATTGTATCCACCTGAAAAACAATAACAATATATTTAATGTAAGTAATTATATGATACTGCGACTTGTATAGTTTTAAAGAGATCATCTCCTACTACGCCTATTGACGCAAAGGGCCTTGGTTAGATTTCGCTAGCCGTCTCTGTCTTGAGCTTCTAATTCAATACTTCTCCATTCATCATCTCCTACTTTGCATTTTATAGTCCTAATCCATGTAGGCCTGGGTCTTCCAATTCTTTTAGTGCCCTGTGGAACCCAGTTAAACGTTTAGGGAACTAATCTCTCTTGGGGAGTGCGAAGAGCATGCCCAAACCATCTCCATCTACCCCCCTCATCATGATCTCATTCACATATAGTACACGAGTAATCTCTCTTCTAGTTTCATTTCTAATCCTCTCCTGCCATTTAACTCCCAATATCCTTCTTAGGGCTTCATTCTCAAATCTACAAAATCTATTGGAGATTGTTTCCTTGTCATACCATGACTCATGTCCATAGAGTAACACCGATCTTGCTGAATTGATATGTAATCGGATTTTTATATGAAATTTTAGGCGATTTGATTTCCACATTTTACTTAACCTAGTCATTGTCTGATTTCCTTTTTTCAATCTTTCACTAAACTCTAATTCTAAAGACCCTGTATTGGAGAGCATTGTTCCTAAACACTTAAAGGATTGTACCTCATTAATCCTTTCTCCTTCTAATGATATTTCATCTTCCACTATACTTCATTCTCATCATCTCTCTCTTTCATCTGTATATCTTCAGCCCCACCTCGTGTGATATTTCATGCATTTTGGTAAGCAACCGTTACAAATCCTCTGGTGTTCTGCTAAGGACAGCATGATCAGCATACTCTAGGTCTGCTAAATTTCCATCACCAATCCAGTCGAATCCTTATCCACCATCTCTGAGTGTTCTACACATTACAAAGTCCATGAGGAGGATAAACAATATAGGTGACAACACATTCCCTTGGAGTACTCCGCTTTTCACTGCAAATTCATTTGATACAACTCCATTAACATTAACTTTGCACTTACTATGCTCATGAACAGACTAAATCAAATTTACATATTTAAGAGGAATTCCATAATAATGCAGGACTATCCATAAAATTGGCCGTTGCACACTATCAAAGGCTTTTTCATAGTCTATATTCTATGCATTGCTGTACAACATGGCTCAAAATGAAAATTTGATCACTGCAACTTCTACCTTTTCTAAATCCTGCTTGTTCATCTCTCAGTTTTTCATCAATCATTCTCTCCAGTCTCTTAACACTGGCGTAAGTGTTATGCCTCTGTAATTATTGCCATCAGTCAGGTCTCCCTTTTTAGCTATTTTCACCAATACTTAACTTCCATTCATCAGGTTTTGCCTCTTCATGCCACATTCTACAAAATAATCTTGTAAGTAGTCTGGAAGTCACTTCATTTTCAGCCAGTATCATCTTGGCAGTTATTCCATTGTATCCAGGGGCTTTCCATCTCTTGAGTTTTTTTGAGGATGGCTCCGACTTCAAACACACTGAATTCATTCATGGGCACATCAAGGTCTTCATCAGCTTCAGGTATATCAATCAAATTATTCCCTTTATATGTCCTATTCATAACCTCACTAAAGTGTTCCATCCAACGTTGTCTTTGTTCATCTTCTGTTGCTATAACAGAGCCATCTCTCTTTTTGATGGGTATATGCTTCTTTTTCTTTGCTCCAGTCGAGATTTCATTAATAATTCTATGAGCAATTCTCACACCATAGCCACTTCCTGAATTCAAAGCTCTGTCGGCCTCATCTGCATTACTGTGTCAATACTCTCTCCAATCATTCCTGGCTTTTCTTTTTACCCCAGTATCAATACTGGAATACTTAGCATGCTCTACCTTGTAATTTTCTTTCCTTCCTCGAAAAACTTTTAACAATCAATTTCTGCCTTTGTCTCCTTTTATAGTATCCCAAGTATCATTCGATATGCATGGTTTTCTCCTTGTAACTGTATGCCCAAGACTTCACTACCAACTGACTTATATATGTTCTTAATATCACACCATTCTTCATTAATTGTCTGTTCTTCGTCTCCTAAAGTCTCTAAGCCTGCAAATCAATTCCTACATTCAATTGCAAATGTTTCTTTGTGCTCTTCCTCTAGAAATTCAAGTTGTATCAAACCTAGGTATTCTATCTATATTTCTGTTGGGTGCTTTCAGTTTTAATTTCAGTGTGGCAATGAGAAGCTGGTGATCACTACCAATATCTGCACCTCTATAGCTTCTTATTTTTCTCAGAGTCCTCCTTCTCTCTTTATCAATGGCAATGTGATCTATCTGATTTTTGTTATTGCCACATGGTGAAGCTCATGTATACTTGTAGATGTTCTTATGTTGGTACAGAGTACCTCCAATGACCAGATTCTTTGCTGAACAGAAACTTATGAAATGTGCTCCATTTTCATTTGCAACTTTGCCAAGACCTTCGACACCCATCACATTCTCTATCCCTTGATTATTTCTTCCAACTTTAGCATTGAAGTCGCCAATCACAATTTTCATCTCTCTCTTAGGGATCTCATATATTATCCTCTGCAGTTCTTCATAGTATTCATCTCTCCTTTCTTCAGGGGAATCATTTGTTGGGGCATAGCAAACTATAATACTCATATTGCACTGCGTTGATTTGAACTTAGCAAGTAACAATCCACTATTTACAGCTCCCCACTCGGTTAGTGCTTTTTCTGCTCTTGGTGTCATCATCATTCCTACCTCTTCTCTTCCAGCTCTCCACTTGCTGTAATTTCCCAATCTGATTCATGGTTCTAACATTCCAATTACTTATTTTCAATTTTTCTTTAGTATTTATAAACCAGGAGATTCTTAGCACATCGCTACGCCCGGGACTGGGGGCCATTCTTTCATCTTCTCTATCCATGACTGACTAAATCCATAGAGGATTCATTGGCTAGATACATCTAAGGATAGCCAGTTCCTTGTGATGCGCAGTACCTATCTAACTAA
This sequence comes from Palaemon carinicauda, assembly GCF_036898095.1. Lineage (NCBI taxonomy): Eukaryota > Metazoa > Arthropoda > Malacostraca > Decapoda > Palaemonidae > Palaemon > Palaemon carinicauda. The sequence continues at coordinate 16,192,454 of NC_090765.1, read as the reverse complement.
GGCAAATGACCCCTGCTAGTCCATACTAATTCTAGTAAGATCAACCTCCAGGCATCATGAGTAGAATCCAAAGAGACCATTTGTCCATCGCCTTAAACCCATCCGTCACCCTACTGCCAGTGACTTCATCGAGATGTAGGGAGGCATTTCCTCCATACCCAAAACTCTCATTACTCCACCAAGTTGCTCATCCGCTTATATGAGTATTACCGTTGGCAAACATGGATTGCTAAGATATACTGCCTTTAGTAATTTAGGTCAGGTGAATTTTGGTCAAGTAAGACTTGGAGGCATATGCAGTCGTATGAGGGTAAGGCTAGGTATTGGAGGGACTGCCAATAAGAATTTATTATTATTACAAAAAAAAAAAAAAAAAAAAAAAAAAAAAAAAAAAAAAAAAAACTAACGGCTTCCCCACCTGGAAGGGGACATCCACAGTAAAGAGGATCCACCAAGTTTGCTGCAAGGTGAATACTTTTCACCAGGGATATCTTCCTTTCAGGTATTATTTTCTTGAAGGCATCTTCTTGACTCTTTAGGATCGGGAAGGAGGAGATGTTCTCTGAAGGACAGCTTTAAATTGCTGAACACTTTCATTTCCGGAGAGAGGTTCTTATTTTCTTCTCCCTTCTATGGCAGTGATAGCATCTCCCACTGGCTTCAGGAGCTTCATAATACCTTCAGACTAATCACAAAATACATCTGAAAGCAGGATCTTCCTAATGGATGAATCCAAAGATGGCTTGGCATCATCATTGATTACAAGAGCCTGAAGTGCATGTTTGTTTATGCCTACTCTCATCAGACACTAAATTATGGATCCCCATCTGAGATAACGGAGGACAATATTAGTACCAGTATGAATTTTCAATTCATAACAGTTCAGCCACGAAAACATTAGATTAAATGTACCATTAATTAGGAATTCACAGAAAGTTTATTGGCAGAAGAATATTTCAAATATTATTTTGTAAATTATGATCTTTAGCAATGAGTAATATACTAATAATTCTTACCTTGTTTTAACAGGTAGTTTAGTGTCTGTTGTTGCACCTGTGGTAACTGCTGTTGATGTTTAAGTAAAGCAGTGAGCTTTTGGGATTGCTTGACTGCTTTGAAACTTGTATGCTTGTAGACTAGATGTTTTCTGCAGACTTTATCTTTTTTAGGTCTGTAAATATTAACTGCTGAGTGTGAGCCATGCAACCATATGGTTTTATGTCTGGATACTCCAACTAAGGCTGTTTCCAAGCCTTTTTCATATTAGAGGCATTATCTGTGCAGACCCCCAGCACTTTCATTGGCCGAATGTCATCCACTACTTTCTCTTGGAGGTCTGCTATGTACTGCCCAGTTTGGCCTCTTGCACCTAATGATAAAACAAGCTATAATTAAATATCGCAATATATTCCAAAAATACAAAAGTAATGAAAAGAGGAATAGGAGGTTTATATAAAATACTGATTTTGTTTTTGTTTGGGTTAATTTTATAATTGAGTTGTAATTGAATGCTATTTTAACTGAATCTTCTATCTTGTTGCTATGCTGCTCCAAAATGTGGGCTTTGTTACTATCACAGTGAAGTTTATGATCCCTTCATTCCTGTAATTAGCCCAATCAGGCAACAGATAAATAAGGGACATAATGATGTTTATATATTATTACAGTTCTTACCTGACAATAGTCCAACCATCACACAGTACTGCAACACTAGAAACAGATACTAATAGTTCCTTAACAGTTGCAGAACACTCCTGGTAGACCCTCTCAAGAAGATTGTTTGAAATTGAGTCCCGGCTCGGAATCTTGAAAGAAGGCTTCAAAGTCTTGACAAACTTTTCCCACAACTTATTATTCACCATACCTAGTGGGCAACTGCTTGGATAGATAGCCTTCGTTAACTGCATTTAAACTTCTTCCTGTAAGGAAATGGATTATATTTTGTACAATGAAGATTCCAAAGTAGGAATTGAGATGGTAGCCATTAATCATGATACTATACAGATTACTGAATGTTGACATTGGAGACACATTAGTATTTACAATATATAATTGTAAAATATTGTACACTTACTGTTTGTGTGTTTGTTATTTTGTCAACATATGTGTATGAAACAATCTATTGTGTTGATTTTTGGCTTTGGCAGGATTGAAAGTCACTGGAGTGATTCTAGAACTGACAGAGACAGGGCTGGGGCTTGGCATTAGAATCGTACATGTGAAAATTGAATCATCTAATGTCCTTTGCCTTGTATAAGTGCTTGTGCTTGTTGCATTTGTATCATGCAATTACACTTACATGTCTGAGTCATTGTTTATGCTTTGTGATCTCTCCTTAGTAGTTTCAGCATCAGTTGGAACTGTTTTTTGCCCTTTATCAGGTGTCAAGTACTTTTTCTTGATTTTTCGTCACATTTCAGGCACTTTTCTATGTGGTTTACCATCCGACTCCCTAATGCGATAGCCTTTCACAATGCAACCCTTGTAAGGCACTCAACAAACTTGGAGTTGCATCCAAGTTCCCCTCAATTTTTTTTTCTTTGCCCTTTATTATGTGTCAAGTACTTTTTGTTGATTTCTCGTCACATTTCATGCATTTTTCTGTATGGTTTACCATCCGACTCTCTAATTCTTTAGCCTTACAGACTGCAAGCCTTGTAAGGCACTTAACAAACTTCGAGTTGCACCCATAATTTCCTCAACCTTATGGCTATTGGGTGAAACAATTATTAAACAATCTTGATATAATTAGAGGTAAGATGCTTCCATTTAAGATATCATCAACCCCTTCATTGAAATTACCAGAGATATCTTTTTGTAAATATTTTATTGGTGTTAAAAAGAACATGACTAAATTAGAAGCTAGGTCTCTTTTTCATGGAACATGTTGAAGAACATAGGGAATCGACTTTCTCTAGTATCTTCTATAGTTACTTCCGAACTATATGGCATCTAACCACTATTAAGAAAATAGCGTTGAAAGAGGAGAGCAATTTTACCATTTTTCGTGATGCAAGAAGTCTTCTTCAAGGTTTAGAAAGTTTTAATTCTAGTAAGCCTTTACTTTTAAAGATTTTAGAGTGGTGTTTAATTAATGGTCTGAAAGGTATAATAGTTCGATTTTTCTGGGTGCCGGCACACGTAGGTGTGTCTGGAAATGAAGAGGCCGATTCACTGGCAAAGAATGCTGAGCCGAGTTGCTATCAAGAAGGTACCCCATTCTCTGTAATGATTTTTTACCAGCTATTAAGAATTTTATTCAAAATAATTGGCAACAGCATTGGGATAGTTTAACTGAAAATAAGATGAGAGAAATTGCGAATGTTATATCTCCTTGGAGGTATAATATGATGCTCCAAAAATGTAAGACTAATCTTTGTCGTCTCCGCATTGGTCACACTCAGATGACCCACGAGTTTTTGCTGGCTGGCCAACACCAACCATATTGCAACGACTGTTTAATACCCTTCACAGTAAGTCATTTATTGACTAAATGCCCCACTTACAGCAGAGAAAGAAATAGATATATGTTTGAGGCTCGGGGTGTAGATGGCAGGTACGTCCTTGCCAAGATTCTTGGACGTGATGTGGCCTTTAATGCTTGTGGCATTTTCAAGTTTATATCAGAAGCAGGTGTTATTAATGCTATTTAACTCATATTTCATATTTACTTTTCTGGTTTTAATTGAAAATTTATTGTAAATAAACGATATCGGCGTCAATGACCTTCGATGTCAGGATGCCAGAGAACTTCAAATCATTTATTCATTCCATTTTTTGACACTACTCTCGAGCAAAATAAGCATTTTCCTTTTGCCACTTTCCCATCACTTGGGACATCTTTGAATAATTTGGCAATTGGAGTCTTCTTTCTGCTTGGCATTGTAGGTTTTACTCACGCTACCTTCTTTGTGCTGACGGTTGTGAATGGTACTCACACTACCTACAGTACACTTGCTACACAACAAAGAGTACTAATAATAACACATACTTACATGGTTGCCAAATCTCAGTCAAACCTCTTACGAGACAAAATTCCAGAAACTAAATTAAATTGGCAGAAAACACTTATTTATCACCACCATCAAAGGTACATTAACACACACATGTTTGGAGTTAAAGGTATAACAGGTTCATTGTAAAATAAAATACATCAAAACATGACACACAGAAAATGGGAAATGACCTAAAATCGTAGAAAACTTCTTGATGGGAATATGGGAATAATCTAGAAACAGTTTTGATGTGTTTTTTTTTTCTTGCTGAGTTATTAAAATACAATATATACAAAATGAAAATATTTGTTTTTCATGTCACCCTCTTTTTTTAAACCATGTTTTTTTTTTATTTAATCGCATAGGTTTTGAGTTACATCTGTAATCTGGAGGTAAATTACATTTTAATAATAATATCACCTTTAATATTTATATTTAAAGTCAACCCTCTGGCTACTATAATTTGCAAAACTAACTCCAATAATTCCCAGAGATAAAGATTTTAAAGTCGACAATCTCCTGTAGGATATTAATTATGGTGCTGTCGATACAAATGGGTTCAATGTTGAACAAACAGTGAGTGATCATAGCTTCTGTATTTTGAACGATAGTAAACCTTTAGTTACTATTCAAAAGCCCATAGAACATATACAGTATATCAATATATTCATGTTCTACCAGTATTATTGATAGGTTTGAAAGGAACATCCTAGATAACCTTTATAGCTGTGACCATTTCCCTAGTTTAATAACCACATTAGGACATAAACTAACTTCACCTGCTCAGCGGTATAGTTCAAATAAAACTAACTGAGAAAATTTTAAGTTTCCTAAAGGTCAAGTAAACCCTTTAATCATTTACAAAATCATGAGGAAATGAATGATTTCTTGTAAACTTCATTACAAAGTGGCGGATAATTCTGTGCCTCTGTAATGCATGTGCAACAAGCAACGTATATACATATAATGAAGAATGCTCTCTCTCTCTCTCTCTCTCTCTCTCTCTCTCTCTCTCTCTCTCTCTCTCTCTCTCTCTCTCTCTCTCTCAACGCGATAATTTTAACTCTTATTTTCATTTCTTTGATTATTTTGTCAATTTTTTTGCCTATGTTAACCTCATTGACAAAAGTCGTTAAATGTACACAAACAATTGTCACCTGTGCTGTTCACTAGATAATGTTAGTTATTTGGGAGCTCATCTTTTATTCATACCTCCTTCAGTCATGTCTCATTTGTGACCTCATGAGTAACTCAAACACCCAAATTGCTTCTTAGCTCATCACTGCCGATCCCCCAACAATGTCCACCATTAACCCCGACTCATCTGATCACGCTGGCACAGTGCAACTCTTGCCCTCCTATCATACCTCTTGGAGCCGTACTCACTGTTGCCAGTCGCCTGCATAGCCAAGATTTTTCAGATCTCTCGACTACCATTTGGGGTTCAAAAGATATCGATGGCCATCAGAAAAATTATCACTATTGTTTGGCTTCAGACACTTCTCGTGAAGCGAACCTACTTAATGCCCTGTAGGTTACAAAGCCTGCCAAAATCTGTGTGAGCCGCCCTTGCCGATGTCAACTTCGTGCCTATGAAGGACCTGATGACCATAGTCGACGCCCTTATGAACAGCAACTTCCCTTTTGTCAAGAACCCCATCAACATCTCCGTGTCTGACAAAGGGGACAACCATTCAATGCCAACTGAGTGCTGTAGTACGTTAGCACCCACCTCGTGACGTGGCTAGGTAGCAACAAAGCCTCCCACTACTCCCTCAGTCTGCCCCATGACCACCTATGCTGTCACACAACCACCCCAACCAACGCCCTCAACTGCCATTGGATGACACTCATCGCCCACAGTTGTGCTACTACTACTACTACTACTACTACTACTACAGATTTGGGGCTACTGTTAAGAAATGTACTTCCGGATGTCATTGGTAAAAAAACTCGTAAGTAGGCCATCACCTGTGTCAGTGGCCTTCCTATTAACTAATCTCTTCTTTCTGCATAATTCAGGATCTTATGGTTGTTTTTTGATAGTTACGCAAAAAAAAAAAATATCTTTTTGCGAACCACATTTGATAAATAAAATATGTTTCTATTTATATCATATCTTATTTGTAGTTTATTTATATATCTTATATTTTATATTTTATATTTTATATTTATGTAGCCCCTCCCTAATTTATTCTGGCCTCCCTGATTTTTTCTGGACTGCTCTGTAAGTAAAGACCCTATTTCGACTTATACGACTGGATAATCTCCAACTTTTAACAATAACATGAGACTTGGAAATAGAAAGGGCTGTACATTTTCTTATGCCAATTAACTGATATTTACGTAATCTTATACATATATATATATATATATATATATATATATATATATATATATATATATATATATATATGTACACTATAATTATATATATATAAAAATAAATATATATATATATATATATATATATATAAATATATATATAAAAATAAATATATATATATAAATATATATATATATATATATATATATATATATATATATATATATATATATATATATATATATATATATATAAGAAAATGAAAACACTAAATATAAGATTAAGGTCTTAATCTTATATTTCGTATTTTCATTTTCCCTGTGGTTTTTCTGCATCTGAGCATCACGTTTTCCTGTGATTTTTACGCATATGTATATATATTTACAGTATATACATATATATATATATATATATATATATATATATATATATATATATACATATTTATTTATTTATTTATTTATATACATATATGGCGCCTCTTCTTTTTCTTAGAGCATGGTATTAGAGAATGAAAAATGTAAACATCAGAATATCTCATATATATATATATATATATATATATATATATATATATATATATATATATATATATATATATATATATATATATATATATGTATATATATACATGTGTGTATATATATATATGTGTATATATATATATATATATATATATATATATATATATATATATATATATATATATATATATATATATATATGGTAAATAGAAAAAACAACGAAAATATAGAATAAACAAAGCTTATAATACGTCGAATGGACTTCTATCTCCGAATAGCCATTCCCAGTTTTTATTTGTCAAAATTGTAACAAATAACTATATTTTTTACTCGTTTCTTGGTTTTACGGTGGAAATTGGACCAGAAATTCCCATGAGTTTCTCATTTTTCTTAGCCACGCAATCCGCGATAACTTGTGATTTATTGAAACTTCTATTTCGGCTTAGTGATCTGGACCTGTTGGATTCTATTATTCAGTTTTCAATCGGTAATTGTAAGTTCGAATCCTCGTGACCTATTGAAGATGATTGAAAAAAAGTGATTTGGGGTTTTGCTATTATAAAGATTCATATTGTTTTTCGATTTTAGATTCTCTCTCTCTCTCTCTCTCTCTCTCTCTCTCTCTCTCTCTCTCTCTCTCTCTCTCTCTCTCTCTCTCTCTCTATTGAAAGAATTCCAAAATATCATCACAAAATTATTTAAACAGTTTATGTTTATACTGTCCAACGTCTTTGTTTACCTTCTTTGTATCCTTTATGTAGGTTAAGTCAATGTATATATTTACATAAACTCTTGTGAGTACTTCCGCTGTATGTGTTTATTCAGCTCATCCCCGTTTGTTTTTGTTGTATCAAAAAAGCCTAAAGTTAAGGGAAACCCGACTTGAAGAGTTTCTTTTTTTTTTTTTTTTTTTTTTTTTTTTCGTTTGGACTGGTCTCCATAAATGGAGGTCAAGAAACGAAATTTTTGAAATGGGAAAGGATCCAAGTTTTATGAAAATGTCCCTTCGATTCGAAATGAGGCGTTCAATGACCAAGTTTGAAATTGCTTCGGCAAGAAAATACGTAACCAAGAAAGAACCCCCCACCCCCCTTTCCCACTTTTCTTCCCTGTAGAGCACGTCACTGCTGCAACCCGTATTTTGAGTTTGTCTGGTAAGGAATCGACCCAACCCGGGGAAAATACTAAAGGAAGAATGAAAGTGCCGGCAGTTCGGGGACACTTTCACTTAGGTAGAAAGAAAGAGGATGTAAGAACCCCTGTTTCCCTAGTGAGGAGACCCTGGTTCACGTCATGGTCAAAGTTGAAGTGCATTTGCTATATACTATAAATAAACATTGCGGCATTTTTTTATGTTCAGTCATATACATAGTGGTGGCTTAGAACCAGGAAGAAGATAAGCGCAGGATAGAAAGCATCTTTAAATACTACCGGAAAATGGAATTGAGAGCTATAGAGGTATACAAACAAGCACACACACACACACACACACACACACACACATATATATATATATATATATATATATATATATATATATATATATATATATATATATATATGTGTGTGTGTGTGTATGTATGTATGAAAGGAAAATGGCAATCAAGCTGAAAGTCAAGATCTATGATACAGCAATAAGACCAGTGTTAATATATGGATTGGAAATGTGGGGGCTGAGACAGAAAAAAAAGGAAGCAAAGCTTTAAAGAGCCGTGATAAGAATGCTGAGGTGGAATATAGTAATATCACTGCTTAAAAAAATGGAATATGATGAAATAAGAAGAATGCCGGGCGTAGTAAAGATTACAGATGTGATAAGAATGTAACGACTGAGATGGTCTGACCAAATGTTGAGGATCGGTGGTGGGAATGAAGTCAGGAGCTTAGGAGGATCCTGTTAAGGGGAAGATCGAGAGGAAGGCAGAGAGTTAGTTATACAAGGTAAAGGATGATATGGAGAGGCTGGATGCTGTGGAGAGAAAAGGTTTGGGGAAGAGGATGCCTGGGATAAAAGGAATGGCAGAGTGCACATCAGGCAAAAGGCCTTTTAATGTAGGGATAGCTGTGAGAAAGAAAAAATAAATATAAATATAAACCTCTGGAAACCCTCCATCTTTGAAGGTATACATGTATTTATTAGGGAGAGGCACTTATGACTGTTTTTTTCTTCTTTTCATCTTTCCACCATAGCTACGACCCACAACTGTTAACTGATATCTAGATGCCTTTGTCTAAACAGTCTTAAAGAATAGGCTCATGTGTTCTTCCTGAGGTCTGAGATTCGACGTGGGTCTTCACATTGCCAGCTAACCGTTAATGATACTGCTACGTAAGAAAGAACAGTTTATGTAGATGGAACGTTATGGGATAAGAAATTTATCTTGAATGGTGTCTTGAGTGATTGATTGTTTCATAAGGATACTGCGCCTATTAGGGAGAGTGAAGAGAAATAATAGACAGTACGTTTAAAATCGTTTCGAAGATGGAAAATTTGAGAGCAATTGTAAACATAGTTAAGGTAACAAGGGTAAACGAAACCAAGACGATGAAACAAGGAATTTAAATGGTAACAAAATGTAAGAGATTGTTTCGTATAATTATTTGGGAGTGAATATAAGAGATGATCGTAATATGAGAGGAGAGGAGGCCCACAGAAGAGAAAAAGCTAGAAATCTAGCAGGGAGTCTAATGAAAATTGGGAGGAACTCTGAATTGTTTGTTAAATCCAAAACATGCCAGCTCTCATTTATGGGAGCAATCGAAATGCAGGATTTATAGATTACATGTGCAGTAAGAAGGATTAAATAGATATATAGGGAGAGTTACAGATAGGTTAACATAGGTGAAAAGATGGGTCAGAATATTTTAAGATTTGTTTTTCATATTATTATTATTATTATTATTATTATTATTATTATTATTATTATTATTATTATTATTATAAACCAAACAACACAACTCAGTGGAAAAACATAACGTTATCAGCCCAGTGGCCAGTGTAGGGAAAAAACAGCCTAGTGCAGAAAAAAATGGTAAACTAAAGGGCAAACTATGAGGAGAAATGAGAAAAAACTAAAATCACAACGTTGAATAGATAAGAGACAACTATAAAACAAGATTTAAGCAAACCTGCTTAAGTCTCTAAGTTTCGCCGATTCAACAATTTTATTAAGAAGTATATTTCATATTTTGGTTACAGCTGGAACTAATCTTTTATAAATCTGTGTATTACTGGCCTTTACTCAATAAACGGCAGCTTGTTAGACTGAACAGCATACATGTTGCTACATAGTAGAGGATAAAGTTGGTAAAATCTGAATACAGTAGATGAAAAGTGGTATACAATATGCACAATGATCAAATTAATTGACGGTGCCTGATATTAATATCGAGATCAGAAATGATAAGTTTGAAATTTGAGGTTTTGCCCAACACTTGAAGGTTAGAATCAGCTCAAGAAAAACAGACAGGTGAATAATATTAAAAACATGGTAGAATGAAGTAATCAAAAAATAAAAATTCTCAAGACAGACAGGTCCCCAAAAGTATTGAATGTTTTCTTCTCTCCCAGTTTTTATGCATGTTTGTGTGAAGGAATTTGTAATAAGGTTACTCCTTTAACGTTGCCATGGAAATGTTCGGGCAGTGGGTTGAGGGGGGGGGGGGTGTGGTAAGTATCCAGTACTCTAGAATCTTAGATATATTAATATAATATTTTATGGTTTAGCTTCATCCCTGCTCCCCCAAATTTTGCATATACCACTAATTTTAGGTAGATTTATATATATATATATATATATATATATATATATATATATATATATATATATATATATATATATATATATATACATAAGAGATCATGGCTACACACGGTAAAGATGCCATCCATGCATAATGAGTTGTATCATATGCATTAAAAATAGAGAGTTATTTTCAAAACCAAACCCCATGTCATGCATATGTTATCCAAAGTTATCTGTTATTTTGCGCAAGTTAGCAAGAAGAGGAGCTTTTAGCACTTGTTGGAGAATTGGTAATGTTACTCCTCTATGTAAATGTGTTTGTGGTAGCTCAAGTCCCACTGATTACCGCCCAATTTCCATAACTCCCATATTATCTATAGTTTTTGAACGTCTTCTGGCAAAAAGTCTTGATAGGTTTGCCGAAGGTAATCATCTATTCCCTAGTTTGCAATTTGGTTTTCATAAAGGCCTTGGAGCGTGTGATGCCCTTCTTACAATCTCCAATGCTGTACATAAATACCTTGATTGTGGTCAGGAAGTTCGTATGATTGGCCTTGATTTTAATGCTGCCTTTGACCGTGTTTTCAAACTCAAACAGTTTGGAGTGGGTGGGTCGTTTCTTAGCATTATTATTGATTTTTTAATTAATAGATCTCAAAGAGTTGTTGTTGATGGGCACAATAGTGAGTATAGGAATGTGATATCCGGTGTTCCACAGGGTAGTGTTCTTGGTCCATTACTTTTCATACTATATACACATGACATGTGGTTTGGCCTAGAAAACAAGCTTGTTGCATATGCAGACGATGCTACTCTCTTTGCATCAATTCCATCCCCTGAATGTAGATCTGGGGTTGGTGAATCCCTTAATAGAGATTTAGCTAAAATTAGTGCATGGTGCAAATTATGGTGTATGAAGTTGAATCCTAATAAAACTCAAAGTATGATTGTAAGTAGGTCAAGGACGGTGGCTCCTCAACATCCGGATCTCAGTATTGATAATGTTTCTTTAAATTTGTATGACTTTTAAAATTTTAGGTGTGATTCTCGACAGCAAATTTACTTTTGAGAAACACATTAGGTCTGTGTCTTCCTGAATTGCACAAAAAATTGGCTTTTTGAGAAAGTCTTACAAGATTTTCTGTGATCAATCTATTCTGAAGAAGTGTTTTAATTCTTTCATTCTTCCTTGTTTTGAGTATTGTTCTCCTGTCTGGTGTTCAGTTGCTGATTCTCATCTTAGTTTGTAGGACAGAAACTTACGGTCTATTAAATTTCTTATTCCTGATCTAGATATTAATCTTTGGCACT
>NC_090765.1:16173052-16175552 GCF_036898095.1 Palaemon carinicauda | reverse complement strand
GGATTCCCTCTGCTGGGTCTTTGGTATTTGGACATAATGAAATATATAAATTTCTGTTGGCCCCTTCAGCACAGAGAACCACGTTATGTCTACTCATACTGTATAGTTTCCAGAGAAAAATTCTGGAAGGATAGGTTCACTGTACTTATATCTCTGCTAGACTATACGAACGCTTCATGCTGCTCCTCATCAATTTAAAAGAACAAACCTACATAAGAAAGGTATAAACCATTTACATTTTTAGAACGAAAGAAATATTGTGCAGTTTTTGTTCATCATTGGTAATGTGGGATTCCATATTATTTCAATTTATGTCTTAGATAGTTGACTTTCTTCTTCATAAAGCAGTATCAGAAAACTCATTTCCAGGTCAGTTTCCTGCAATGCTTCTGCTATCTTGCTTCTTTCAAGTTCATCTCAATGAAATCGTAGAACAACTTAAAAGAATGGCGACAGTTTTTAGATCCCATGTAATAAGTACGCCTTGCCAAGACTGCAGATAAAATAAAAGAAGAACACTTTGGTTACTTTATTACAGCCTCCAGCAAGGGGGATATTTTTTTCATTATTAAGAGTATTAAGATGTAAGACATGCATATATGCAAAAACTGCACAAACGCAAGTGATTTTAGTCGGTAGAATTTTGAATATTATTTTTGAGCAGAAGGGCCATTTAGGGGTGTTGGATTACCAAATCTTTATGGTGAGTGCAGTCTCTGAATATGCATAATGTACTTGAAGGAAATTGCCAAGTTGTAAGTAAGAGGTATAGATTAAGTTAAGTAAAACTAACGAAAGTATACTAGTCTTATGTGTGAAGGACACAGGTCTGTGTAAAAAGTTAAAGGTGGAGAGAATTGCAGTCGGAGGAAAGACTAGGAACTTTTAGTGAAAACACTTTGGATTACTGTTGAACAATTCCTTGGCTTAGCATGGTCTGACGTAGCCTCCATTACTAATGGCATATCAGAAATTTAACAATTTGATATGTTGGTGTATACAACAGTCCCACTCCTTCAAATATTAGAATTTTATACTTCATATTAGAGCATCCTGTGGGGTTTTTACTAATTGAAATTTTATTTTGATATTGAACTAAGATTAATACCTGCTGATCATTTTCTCAAGAATTTTCTGAAAGTTTCAGGTTAGTCTGGATATCCCCCTTACGGTGTTCCAAATTTGTAAAATGGTTAACACTTAATTTGATGAATGCATATTTTTATTGAATATATTTATTGAATAAATCTCATACTGATGTATAATTTTTTTTTCAACTATAACGGACATCGTACAGTACATCACTTTTATGCCATTTTCTCTTCTCTTGCAAAGCTCACTTTTTCTTGTAGCAATGCTAAAATGGTTTGATTTTCCCTCGCTGATATTATTGTAGGCTTTTCAAAAACATTTCAAGTTGACCTTTTCTCTTGAGTCTAAGAATTAAGAACTTTGGACATAAGGACTGGTATTAGGAAAACATTTTTCTGTAATGTGGCATTGAATGGGCAGTAACACACATGGGAAGTAAGTAAGCATATATTAAATTCTACGAATGAATTGACACTTTTCTCGTAATCCGTTTCGAAAAAGGAAATCAACGGAGACTAAAGATACAATCGATAATTAAAGTTAGCCGATAGAAGAAATTAGTATAGTTTGCTGTAATATGAAATAATAACCAAAATAAAGTGATAAATTATGGAAATATTTACGCTTTCTGAGGCAAGGATAAATGGATTTTCCTGATATTATACTTCAATACCATCTATAACAGGTGATGCTCAGTAATGCGTAGGAAACACAGCACATATTTGTTAGACTTTTAGCCTTGCCACAGAGAGAGAGAGAGAGAGAGAGAGAGAGAGAGAGAGAGAGAGAGAGAGAGAGAGAGAGAGAGAGAGAGAGGTATTATCAGATAATAACTAGTAAAAGGTAACACACGTCAATATTTACAAGACGGAAGTTGGTGAAATATGTATATCATATGATAGAAAACATAATGAGTAAAGCCAGTAGAATAGCACTGTTTATTAAGTAGATATATTACTATATAGTTCTAAACATGAGAGTAACATTTCCATCAGTGTATATGATTAACATTTATAAAATTTAAAGCATGTTTATACTTTATAAAGTCACTCGTGACTTCTTGTACTGTTAGGCAACATCCCTTATAATTACATACGTGAGAGACATATAGGTGACATATTTGGAGGAATAACTAGGAAGTCAGGCTACTTCTTCCCAGCTAAATTAAATCAGTCTCTATCCTTTACAACAAGATGTTACAGATATCCTAAACGCTTTCGTAAGCAAAGATGTAGATATAGAGAGGACACTTAGGGTTTTGGAACAATTTATTTTGTCTCGAGTTCCTTGATCTCGGCCATGAAGAAATAGTAGGTTAAAACGGGCAAGAGACGCGTTAACGATTGCTCTAAAGTTAAATCGGATGTTTGAAATAGGAAAAATATGTTTTAAGGCATAACGGGTTGGC
>NC_090765.1:16160552-16168052 GCF_036898095.1 Palaemon carinicauda | reverse complement strand
AAGTAATGAAAAATTAAAATAAAATATTTAAAAAAAACATTAACAACATTAAAACAGCTTATTCATATATAACTATAAAACGAGTTATGTCAGCCTGTTCAACATAAAAACATTTGCTGCAACTTTGAACTTTTGAAGTTCTATTGGTTCAACTACCCGATTAGGAAGATCATTCCACAACTTGGTTACAGCTGGAATAAAACTTCTAGAATACTGTGTAGTGTTGAGCCTCATGATGGAGAAGGCCTGACAAAGGGCAGGACAAAAGACTCAAATAGGTTCCACTCGCGCCTGTTTATGGTCTGTACCCGCAAATTTTCTTAGCTCGTTAATCCATCGTCTTCTCTTCATTTCCATGCTTCGTTTGCAATATCTAGGGATCCATTTTGTTATTCTTTAAGTCCATTTATTATCTGTCATTCTTATTATAAGTCTAGCCCACATCCATTTATTCTTCTTGTTAGAATATCCTCTGCCTGCTCATCTCCGAGGTTTAAAAGTTTGAATGGAATGTTGAAAGTTCCTAGGTGACTACCTTCCAATGTGATAAGAAAGGGAACCTAGTAAGGAATTGTATAATAAAGAACCTTTAAAGTCTGAGTCAAATACGTTAGCTCTTGTTCTGCCTCCTAGAATTCCCCTCTCCCTTCGTGCTGGACATATTGCCCCAGACTTTTAATACGGCGTGCCTTCTTGAGTGATGAAGTAGCCATTTTTCTAGCTACGTCTCGTAAAAACCTAATGCCTGGTTCCCTTTCTGGGGTCTTAGGGCTGTCTATGAAGCCATTTAACATAATCATGGCCCTTCCTTTCTTTAAGAATCCTCGAATGTTTGACTACGGTGCATTGCTATACGTGTTACAAGCCTTTTTTTCTTTCTTTTTTTTTCTTTTTTTTTTTAAATTGTAGGTTGGCAATTTCCATTTCAGTTTGGCGAATCTTGTATATCAATGACATTGTAACTTATCGTTCATTTCGAGAAACATTTTGAATTAAAATGGTGCCTTCATTTTTACATCGTTTTTTCTCTTGAAGAAGAAAGAAAATGTGATTACCAAATTTTATTTATTTTTTCATTTAGAAAATGAGCCCCCAAGAAAATTATGACCCCGTTTCACCTACGACAGCATTTTCCCTAATTTTATTTCCTGTCCTCATTGGACCATTTTCCCTGTTGGAGCTTTTGGCTTGTAGCATCCTGCTTATCCAACTAGGGTTGGATCATAGCTATTATTATTATTATTATTATTATTATTATTATTATTATTATTATTATTATTATTATTATTATTATTATTATTATTAACAACAACAATATTCTCCCCATTTTTATCATATTAAGATCTATCTCAATTTTTCTCTCCATCTCGCGTTGAGAATTCCAAAGAACTCTGTTCCTCGATCCCGTTGAGATGTCATCGTTCCTCATTTACTGCTGTTTCACTCATGGAAAGTGCTGCAGCAAAAGTCGCATCTAGTCATGTGCCTTTTGCTGTAAGGAAAGAATTACATGAGATCCAGTGGATCATTAAATTTTCTTGTTTCATTTATTTCCCTGTATTCTCTGTATTTTCTTTCCTAATCTTTTTTGTCCTCGTTCCACCTACTACATAAGGGTGGTTGCCCCTTTTACGTACAGACCAAGCACATTGCTGTTGGGTGTCTCTCCTTGTAACTGTCTTAAATTTAGGTACATTTTTGTGTTTGATTACCACCTTCTTAGAACTTTTGAGTTCTGTTGGATATTTCTGCAATATTTGATCATTTTCAAGATATTAAAAAATTATCGTGCAGTCATATATATATATATATATATATATATATATATATATATATATATATATATATATATATATATGTGTGTGTATATATATATATATATATATATATATATATATATATATATATATATATATATATATATATATATATATATCTCCCTTCTCTTCCTCCGTTGATACCATATATAAGAATCCAAAATCAAACCATTGTTCTCCAGTCTTTGGTAGTGCCATAGCCTCTGCACCAAGGTCTTCCATTATCTTGGGTTAGAGGGTACACTTGGGCACACTATTCTATCTAATTTCTCTTTCTCATGTTTCGTTAAAGTTCTTTTTATAGTTTATATAGGAGATATTTATTTTGATATTCTTAAAATAATTTTTTTACCTGTTTCCTTTCCTCACTGGGCTATTTTCCCTGTAGGAGCCCCTGGGCTTATAGTATTCTGCTTTTCTAACTAGGGTTGTAGCTTAGCAATTAATAATGATAATATAAAGACAGTTTAGTGAATATGCATACGTTCCCTCGCTCAAACATTCGTGCACATATACATACATAAAAAATATGTGTTTGGGCTTTTATCCCAAATGTAGATATTTAGATAGACCCATTGAAAGACAAATCGATTAAATAGCAACGTGTACTCAGCCATCAATCTCTAAAGTGCGCTGGGGAGCGAACAGCAGGAGCCCGTCCCCGTTGGGGAAAAGCAGTGCCATTAGTTAAAAGGACATCCAATAAAGTTTCGGGTTCCTGACGGTGTTATGTCTAAATAACTCGTTGTTCTGTTAGTGGAATGGGGTTCTTATTTTTCGTTCTTTTCCTCTCACAAAGTCTCTCTCTTCCCGACAAAGTTAAGGATGTGTAATTATTCTTTGGCGAGAAGGAAGACTTTTTCACTTATTGGATGAGACAACACAGTAGCTCGCTGTTGGATTTGTCAGTGTCTTTGTCGGTCTCTAGCATAATGTGCCATCGAACTGAATATTTCTCTCTCTCTCTCTCTCTCTCTCTCTCTCTCTCTCTCTCTCTCTGCACCTTAATCGCCTTCATTCCTAGGCTGCAGTGACTTTTACACCCCTTTCACGCTTCATTTTTCCTATCAATGTGTTCAACCTCTTAACTTTTATTTCATTGGGCAACTACTTGATTTTCCTTCTGAAGCATATGAGTACTGAATGGCCTCCCAGGCTTTGGTGTCGGGTCTTATGACTTAAATTCGAATAAAATATTTCTCTAGTCTAGTATATTTTATAAGCTTGCAACCCTTAGATAAATCTCTCTCTCTCTCTCTCTCTCTCTCTCTCTCTCTCTCTCTCTCTCTCTCTCTCTCTCTCTCTCATTTAAACAAGATTGCGTCATTTTTATCCCGTAACGTTTCTTAGCATTGCGTGGAAAGAGGATGGGTTTGGACCACGCGAGTCTAAATTATTACTTTCTGGAATATAATCCAGAGAATTTTTGAGACTAGGAGATTAAACTGGCATTTTTAATTTATGCATATATCAATCGTAGGCAATATTGTTTACACTAATGAGCCTCATACATGTACTGTACGTACATAAATAGAAGGGTCAGTGTGTCGTTCAAAATTTCCATAGTGAATTTTTGTAAGGTTCCTCTTTGTTATTTACTTATCTTGCTGAAAACTATATATATATATATATATATATATATATATATATATATATATATATATATATATATATATATATATATATATCTATATCTATCTATCTATCTATCTATCTATATATATATATATATATATATATATATATTATATATATATATATATATATATATATATATATATATATATATATATATATTATATATATATATATATATATATATATATATATATATATATATATGTATGTATATATAAATATATATTTATACTGTATTTATATTGTAATGAAATACATGAGCCGGTACCAAACGTAACAGTAGAAGTAAAGAAAACATTATAAGGCATGAAAAGAGGAAAAACAGCTGGAGAAAATGGTCTAACAATTGATTTAATAATAGGTGGAGGATATATCATAGTAGTAAATCTCGCTGAACTCTACACTAAATGTCTGCAAGAATGCTCTATACCTACAGTTTGGAAAAACTTTATCATTGTAAATTCACAAAACGGGAGACACCAAAGGCCTGAAAATTTGCTACCTAATCGACCAATAAGTTTACTCTCCGTAATTTATAAAATATTTACAAAGATCATAATAGGCCGAATAAAAAGACACCTAGATCTTAATCAATCAAGAGAGCAGGCAGGCTTTAGAAGTAGGTATTCAACAACTGTCTATGACCATGTAATTAACCAGCTGATGGAAAAATAAACAGAGTATGACAAACCACTTTGTATGGCATTTACAGACTGAGAAAACTTTTGATTCTGTCGAAACGTCAGCAGTAATGAAAGCCCGTCATAAACAAGAAATAGAAGAATCTTAAAGATATATATATATATATATATATATATATATATATATATATATATATATATATATATATATATATATATATATATATATATATATATACAGGAAGTACAGCAATTCTAAAACTATTTAAAGATGAGAAAATTCGTATTGAGAATAGAGTTAGACAGGGTGACCAAATCTCCTATATTATTCCCAGGATTGCCATGAATCATTAAACACTAGTCGTGTTTAATGATTCATGGGAGGAATTACAAGAGATAGTAGATTTGAATAGAGAAAGCAGAAATGTAGGACAAAGTAAATATGAGTAAAATTGAGATAATGTTCAATGAAGATGCTGAGGGATAACAAATAAAAGTTATGGACGAACCTCTTCAGATTGTTAATGAATAGACGTATTGAGCACAGATAGCTTTCACCGGCCAATTTTGTGGAGAGTACTGCATTATTGTGAAATTCTTCATACATATGTAAATTTGATTGTCTGTTTATGAGCACAGTAAGTGCAAAGTTAATGTTAATGGAGTCTTATCAAATGAATTTCCTGTGAAAACCGGAGTACTCCAAAGGAATGTGTTGTCACCTATGTTGTTTATCTTCCTCATGGACTTTGTAATGTGTAGAACACTCAGAGATGGTGGATAAGGATTCGACTGGATTGGTGATAGGAATTTAGCAGACCTAGAGTATGCTGATCATGCTGTCCTTCTTAGCAGAACACCACAGTATTTGTAATGCTTGCTTACCAGAATGCATAAAATATTACACGAGGTGGGACTGAAGATAAATAGAAGAATACAAAGGATATTATATTTAAAAAAAAGGAATGTCGTTACTATGTACGATCGTGTGACACACGGTTGGTACATGGCTCCCCCCCCCCAAAGATGACATACTGTACATGTTAAATAGGGCGCCCTGATCTAGAGAGGCGAATTGTCGGTGGGTTATCTAGGAGGAGATAAGCAGGTTTTAGACGATCAATGGAGACTAAGTCTTCTTTGCCACGAATGGCGGTGGCTTGCTATTGTCGTTGCATAGGAAGACGTGCATTGCAAAGTGCAAGTCTGTCGGTATGTGATGCTTCGCTGGGGTCTTGTAAGTCTGGCGGCATGGAGTAAATTTTCCCACGACGTAACGTATGCGCTGGAGATCGTCGGAGGAGGTTGCAGAAGGAAAAAAATTCGGCAGGGACAACCAACGGGTCGCCATACACCATTTCAGCTGCCGAGACGTCCAGGGCATCTTTAAGAGTGGTCCTTAGTCCTAGGAGGACCCAGAGAAGCTGAATAAACCAGTTGGAGTCCTTGCAGCGGGACATCAAAGCTGCTTTGAGGGTGCGATGAAAACGTTCAACCATTTTATTGGCGGCGGGGTTGTAGGCAGTTGTCTGATGTAGGGTGATGCCCAGGAGACTCGCTAATGGTGTCCACAATTGAGAGGTGAAAGTGATACCCCTGTCAAAAGTAATATGCTCAGGGATACCAAATCTTGCAATCCATCCTGAGAGTAAGGCAGATGTACATGAGGCGAATGTTGCAGTTGCCATGGGAATGGGTTCAGGCCAGCGAGTTGAGTGTTTGCTGATGATGAACAGGTAACGATGTCCATGTGATGTGGGTTGGGGGCCTACAACGTCAACGTGAATGTGGGTGAAGCGACTCTGAGGTTGAGGAAAGGTGCCCACTCCTGAATCCGTGTGTCGATGTACTTTGGAAGTTTGGTAAGAAGTACAGGCGCGGACCCAATACTTAGCATCCTCTGAAAGGCCGTACCAAATGAACTTCATCTTCAGCTGCTGTGCAGTAGAACGGCTCGAGGGATGTGAAAGGCCGTGAATGAAATCGAACACCTGTTGGCACATGGGAGCTGGAATCCAAGGTCCGGTCTACCAGTACTGACATCACAGAGGAGGGTGGTGTTGGAGTCGCCGAGGGGTACGTCTTCCCAATGGAGGGATGGGCTAGGATGTCCTACATGCTTGATACTCTGAATCCTGTCGTCGACCTTCAGCCAAGGCGTTGTAATCTAATCCCAGTTGAACGGCAGCCAACATATTTCTTGACAGGGCATCGGCAATGGGATTAATTTTCCCAGGGATGTGTTGAAGGGTGCAATTATATTCAGCCATGGCGGAGAAATGTTGGCATTGACGGGCGGACCAGGCGATAGACTGTCGATTGAAGGCGTGCACCAGAGGCATGTGGTCTATGCGAATGACGAAGGGCGTACATTATAAGAAATACCAAAAATGCCTTGGACAGTTTTCTGCTGAAGAAAGCCTATGGGCGGGACGAGCCGTTGACCACCTGTTCGAGTACTGCACCAATAGCAACGTCGCTAGCATCGGTGGAGAGAAGAAGAGGGGCATGTGGGATGGGAAAAGTGAGAGCAGCAGCGGTTGATAGCGCATTCTTTGCATTGCAGAAGGCCGCTTTCTGAAAGGGACCCCACTTCAGGTCTTTTGACTTGCCCTTGAGGTAGGCGTAGAGCGGAGCAAGAATGGCGGCAATGGCTGGCAGAAAACGGTGATAATAGTTGATCATGCCCAAGAATTCCTGCAGTGCTCTGATGGTCGAGGGCGCAGGGAAGTTCTGAACGGCTGCTAACTTCTCAGGGAGGGGATAGACTCCGTCAGGAGAGATGCGGTGCCCTAAGAACGACACTTCGTTGGTGCTAAAGGTACACTTGTCGTACCGTACTACAAGGCCATTGTGTTGCCGGCAGTCAAGCACGATGCGCAGGTGACGGAGGTGTTCCTCTTTTGAGGAAGAGAACACAAATATGTCGTCCACATAACATACACAGAAGGGGAGGTCCCCTAAGATGCCATCTATGAGATGTTGAAAAGTGGCCCTAGCATTATGAAGGCCAAAACAGGAGTAATTAAAGGTGTATGTATTGAATGGAGTGGTGATGGCAGTCTTGAGGATGTCTTCTGGGCTCATAGGCACCTGATAATACCCCATCAGAAGGTCGAGCGTGGAGAAAACCTTTGCTTTGTGTAGGTAGGAGGTCACGTTGGCGATGTTTGGGAGGGGTTAGTGATCCGGTTCTGTTTGCATGTTCAGCCGCCTGTAATCCCCACACAGACGGAGGGAGCCGTCTTTCTTCAGGATGATGTGTAAGGGTGACGACCATGGGCTGGAGGCCTTTTGGCAAAGGCCCATTTCCTCCATTTTGGCGAATGTCGGTTTGGCGGTTGCCAATCGATCCGGTGCCAGACGTCTGAATTTTGCGAAGATGTGGGGTCCAGTTGTCTTGA